>NW_024401382.1:0-3000 GCF_016859285.1 Xiphias gladius
ATATAAAACAACACCCCTTTGTCTAATGATCAGATATCATTAATTCCATGCTATGACTGATTAGTTGAAGGAAGAGGCTTACATTTCTTTTGTATCTCTTTTCCTCTTTTAAATACACTCAGTTGGCTGTTTATTAGGTACACCTAGTTAAAATTAATGCTGTCTAATACAACAGTCCCTTGATAAATTCTACCTTCACGAATGTTCTAATGCTCACCTTTCATTGAAATTGGTTTAAAGGGATATTGATTCAACTGTGTGGTAATTTTGGAGGATGTAGCTTGTGGTGCTGTTGAACTGTATTGCATCATACAGAGAGGTTTTTTGTTATTTAGGATACACTCAGTGATATAAACAGGGTGGAAAAAAAAAAAGATTTCGATCCAGTTTTATTTACTTTCATGAAACAGTTGAAATTTGTTTTGTTACTGCACTGAGTAAAATAAAAACATTACATTTTTTGAACCCACAGATGTTTTCATTCCCCACCATTCAATATAAAGATTCAAAAAGGGATTCATAAGGAATCAGATTAGATAAGCAGATTCAGAAATGGATTCAGAGTCAGTAAAATGCTTTTGAAACCCATCCATAGGCATGCCACCAATTTTAGAAATGAAAATCAGTTTACTTGTCACAAGGCATAATATTAACCTGTGAGAACAGTTGTTTTAATGTGGTCTGCAGCTCTGGATGTCATCAGGGTTATCTCAGATTAGACTTGCGACTTCATGAAAGCTTGCATTACAAACTGGAGTTGTGAATATGAAAGCTGTGGGCATTTAAAGGATGGGGAGGTTCTAATTAAAATATGGTATTGAGTTGCATTATGAGAAATGTTGGACTGAATGTCTTTGGAGCTTGACCCAGTCAAGACGTGTGGGCCTCTGCTGCTTTCACTTTGACCATTTATTTTTAAATTTGTCTCTTGTGAGTGCAAATCTAAATCACTAGAGTACCTCTTTAATGGGACCATATCCACATATCCAAACAGGATGGCAAAATCTGATGGTGGACAAATTCATATTATCTGTTAGTATATATTTTCATATCACCCAACCTTACTTGCTTTTATCTTTGATAGAATTAAAAACAAAGTGGTTCCACTTGGTTGTAAATATCTTGCTCTGTGCTTTTTATTATTATCACTTTACTTTGAATCAGAGCCTGACCAGTGAATCTGAATGGTCATATATGTCACATATACACTAACAAAACTCTTTATTAGGAACACGTGTACACTTGCACTTGCAATTACGTGCAGTGAATAAAATCATGCAAATACAGGTCAGGAGCTTCAGTTAATGTTCAAATCTAACATCAGAATAGGGAAAAAACTATGATCTCAGTAACTTTGACCATGGCATGAGTGTTGGTACCAGGCTGGCTGGTTTGAGTACTTCTGAAACTGCTGATTTCATGGGATTTTAACGCACACCCGTCTCTAGAGTTACTCAGAATGGTGCCAAAAAAAAAAAAAAAAAAACAGTTAGTGGGATTTGCAATGCCTCGTTGATGAGAGAGGTCAAAAGAGAATGGCCAGACTACTTGTAGCTGACAGATAGGCTACAGTAACTCAGATAACCACTCACAACTGTGGTGAGCAGGAAAGCATCTTAGAATGCACAGTGTGTCGAACCTTAAGGTGGATGAGCTACAACAGCAGAAGACCACTTTGGGTTACACTCCGCCAGGCTGCAGTGGGCACAGGCTCACCAAAACTGGACAGTTGAAGACTGGAAAAACGTAGCCTGGTCTGATGAATCTCAATTTTTACTGAGGCATACAGATGGTAGGGTCAGAATTTGGCATCATGGATCCATCCTGCCTTGTGTCAACAGTCCAGGCTGGTGGTGGTGTAGGTGTAATGGAATGTTGGCACACTTTGGCCACCTTAATACCAATCAATCATGGTTTGAATGCCACAGCCTATCTGAGTGTTGTTGCTGACCATATGCATCCCTTTATGGGCAAAATTTACTCTTCTTCTAATGGCTACTTCCAGCATGATAATGCACCATGTCACAAAACAAAAGTCGTCTCAAACTGGTTTTATGAACATGAAAATTAGTTCAGTGTACTTCGAAGGCCTCCCTACTCACCAGGTGTGAATCCAACAGAGCACCTTTGGGATATGGTAGAATTCCCATTCTACTTTGCAGCATTTGGCAGCATGCATATGCAGCCGACAAATCTGCAGAAATTACGTGATGCAACCATGTCAACATGGACTAGAGTCTCGAAGGAATGTTTCCAACATCTTGTGGAATCCATGCCACAAAGAACTGAACCTGTTTTGAGAGCAAAGGGAGGCCCTAACCAGTATTAGTATGGTATTCCTAATAAGGTGCTTGGTCAGTGTATGTCGACTATATGTTTGAGGTCATATAGAAATAGACTCACCATATCATAGTTTGTCCGACAGAGAGCACTAACAAGTTTACTTTTACACCGTTAAGTGTCCTGCTCACTATATATCTTGTCACAATTTTCGTCAAATCTGGTCACAATTAAATAAAATAAGACAAAATGTATCGATCGAAAAATGATTGTATCTGTCATGTGCTTATGTTGGAAAATAAATATTGGCTGATATATTGCAGAGATTTTAAGCTCTCAAATATCAACATACATGGATATAAAAGCTACTTCAGATTTGACCTAAAAACAATATTGGCTCATGTCTGACATCCCTTGAACATATTAAAATGTTAATATTTTTAAATGTTATGCTTTTCCCCTCCATGACAGCCCATAACTTCACTTTGGCCCCACCAGAAATTGTATAATCCTATGTCATATTCATACAGTGTTGTCATGTGTGTTCCAAAAGTAAACGTTTCATGGTTAAAAAACAAAAACCACTGTCTTCCACAATGGTAATACTAGCTTCTGTTGGGTGCCACCAATGACTGTATATAAAGATGGACAACACGTCTTCTCTTCCTCCCACTGTACAAAAATTAAGCCAAAATATCCCAGATACAGGCGTTGCGATCT
>NW_024401383.1:0-2500 GCF_016859285.1 Xiphias gladius
TTCACTGGTGACGTCATGTAGAGTCAGGGTCTGCACAGTAGCAGCGGTATCAAGGTCCTGCCTATACACGTGCTCGACTCAATAGCAAGCACACACACAGTTGTCAATCATGACGTCACACCCCCTTTTTAATGCATCAAATAACTAATTAAAACCAAATCAGAAAAATGAACACTTGAAAATTGATAAGAACCACCTAAATGACCGAAACCATCCTCAGGAAAAATTTATTTGACATGTACTTTGATTTTTTAGTTTGGCCCCCTGTACCATCCACTAACATAGGGGGGCAGGGTTTATTACCTATACTGCAGCCAGCCACCAGGGGGATATCAAAATGTTTTGGCTTTACTTTTAGGGAGCTGTCAGGTCGTCTATCTTCATATACAGTTACTGGGCGCCACTGCTTTTTGCTAACAATACCCATGCTTGCAGCTTATAGTCTGGCATTACTCTGAGAGAAAAAAGAACCCAGTTTTAAAATAGGACCTTCCTCCTGGAAGGTTTTGCATGACACAGCTAACAGTCTCCGTGTCTTTCATCAGCCTGTGGAAGCCCTCTCCCTGAGCAATGGCCTCACCAGTCTCAGTCTACAACTCCAATGCCTTGGAGACACACATCTCCAGTGTAAGTGGATTTAAAGTGGCTTCAAAAAGTATTCAGACCCCTTCACTTTGTGCACACTTTATTGTGCTGTCCATTGAGTTTTAAATTGATAAAACTGACATTTTTGCCCACCAGCCTACACTCAATAACCCATAATGACTAAGTGAAAACATGTTTGCAGAAATTTCTGCAAATTTTTTTTTAAAAATCAGTAACTGAAATCTCTTGTTTACAAACTCAGACCCTTTGCTGTGGCACTCCAGATTGTGGTCAGTTGCACCCCGTTTGCTTCAAATATCCTTGAGATGTGTGTAGAACTTGGACGGGAGTTGGAGTTCACCTATGGCAAATTGAATTGATTGGACATAGTTTAGAAAGGCACACATATAAGGTCCCAAGATTCACACTACATGTCAGGACAAAAACCAAGCCATGAAGTCCAAGGAACTCTCTATAGACCACTGCGATAAAAATGTGGCAAGGCATAGATCAGGGAAAGGGTACAAAATCATTTAAATCTTCTGAGGTTTCCTGTAGCACAGTGGCCTCAATAATTGTGAAATGGAAGAAGTTTGGAACCACAAGGACTCTTCCTAGAGTCGGCTATCCAGCTAGCCCAAGTAACCAGGCAAGAAGGGCCTTGGTCTGGGAGGTGAGCAAGAACCTAACAGTCAATCTAACAGAGCTTCAGAAGTCCTCTGCAGAGATGGGAGAACCTGCTGGAAGGACGACCATCTCAGCAGCACACTCTGGTCTGATGAGACACAAATTGAACCTTTTGGGCAGAACTACGAGCACTATGTCTGGTGAACTCCAAACACTGGTAATCACCTAACTAATATCATCCCAACACTGGAGCTTGGTGGTGGCAGCATCATGCTATGGGGGCGCTTCTCAGTAGCAGGGACAGGGAGACTGGTCAGAATTGAGAGACGGATGAATTCAGCCCAATGTAGATAGGTCTTTGAATAATCCAGAGTGCATGCGACCTGAGACTGGGGCGATGGTTCACCTTTCAGCCCGTCAATGACCCGAAGCATGTAGTTAAGACAATGCTTGACTGGCGTTGGGATCACTCTGTGACTATCCTTGAGTGGCTCAGCCAATGCCCAGAATTCAATCCCTTAGAACGTCTGGGCAGAGACTTGAAGATGGCAATTCACAGACACTTCCCATCTAATCTGATGTAGCTCGAGAGGATCTGCAAGAAAGAATGGGATAACCTGCCCAAATCCAGGCTTGCAAAGCTTGTAGACTTACCCTAGAAGACTGAAAGCTGTAAATTGCAGCCGAAGGGGTTTCTACGAAGTACTGAATTAAGAGTCTGAATATTTTTGTAAATGACAGATTTCAGCTTTTTATTTTTAATAAATGTGCAAAAATCTCTAAAAAACAAATTTTCACTTTGTAATTATTGATTATTGAATGTAGATTGATGGGCAGAAATGGCAGTTTTATCCATTTATAATTAAATATACAACACCATAAAGTGTGCAAAAAATGAAGGGATCTGAATACTTTGTGAACCCGCTGTATATGTGTCTGCTTTGACTGTTTGTATTCTATATCTGCTGTACCTGTGTACACCTGTGTACTTTTGCCAGCCAATTAAGGCAGAAATATTTAAATCTTACATGAGTGCTATGAGAGGAAGATCTTCAGCTGGCATACTGGTAAAGCACTCACTCAGTCCTGTAGAGACATTTCTTAAATTAATTATTAAATAATAAACTATACAAGTATAAAACTGAACAATAAATATAGCTACATTGTTTAACGTTGTCTCAAACAAATAACAACCCTCACCAACTCGGGTCGGGTCAGTGAGGGTTGATTACATATTGTGATTGGCCTGTGAGACTAGTCTTATGTGCACCCCAAATGACAGGCACAC
>NW_024401383.1:5000-8616 GCF_016859285.1 Xiphias gladius
ATATATGCATGTATATATGCATATATATGTATACATGTATGTATATATGGCTGCATATGCATATATATGTACATGTATGCATATATATGTATGCATGTATATATACATATACGTATGCATATGTATATATATGTATGCATGCATATACATGTATGCACACATGCACACACATGCACATGCATGTATATATGCATGCATGCACATATACGTATCATGTGTGCATATATATATATATATATACACACATATATATATATATATACATATATATGTGTGTGTGTGTGTGTGTGTGTGTATATATAGGTGTGTATATGTGTATATATATGTTTTGTGTATGTGTGTGTGTATATATGTGTATATATATGTTTTGTGTATGTGTGTGTGTATATATGTGTGTGTGTATATCTTTGTAGTTATATATATATATACATATATATATATATTTATATGTGTGTAAATATATATGTATATATTTGTATGTGTGTAAATATGTGTATGTATATATTTGTATGTGTGTAAATATGTGTATGTATGTGTATATATGTGTATATGTGTGTATATATATGTGTAAATATCTTTATATATATATGTTTATATATATGTGTAAATGTGTTTATATATATATGTATGTGTGTATATGTGTTTATATATATATATATATATATATATATATATATGTGTATGTGTGTATATGTGTCTGTATATATATATATATATATACACATGTGTGTATGCTTCTTATATTACGTGTATATATACATGATACATATCTATGTGTGTATATGTGTTTATATATATGTTTTTATATATATGTGTATGTTTGTATATGTGTTTATATATATATGTGTATGTTTGTATATGTGTTTATATATATATATGTGTATGTTTGTATATGTGTTTATATATATATATGTGTATGATTGTATATGTGTGTATATATATATGTGTGTATGTTATTATTCTCCTTGACTTTTATATATATATGTGTATAAGTTTGTATATGTGTTTATATATATATGTGCTGTATAAGCATATGTATTATTGATATATATATGTGTATGTTTGTATATGTGTTTATATATATATATGTGTATGTTTGTATATGTGTTTATATATATATATGTGTTTCTATGTATATGTGTTTATATATATGTGCATTCATGTATTATGTGTATAAGTATATACACATATATATGTGATAATATATATATGTTTATATATGTGTGCATGACATATGTGTTTAAGCATATGTTTATATATATATGTGTATGTGGTTGTATATGTATTTTAAGTGTATATATGTATGCATGTGTTTATACATATGCATATGCATACATGTACATTGATGTTTACATATGCATATGTGCATATGTGCCTATACATGCATATGCATGTACTATGCACATGTATATGCATATGCATACATGCATATATGCGTTTACATGTATATACATACTGTACACATACGTGCATATGTGTTGTACATATGTACATGTGCATACATATATATGTGTACCTATGTATATGTGTTTATATATGTGTATATGTGTATTGATACTATGTGTTTATATATGTATATATATTGTGACGCTTTATATGTGTTTACATATATATGCATATGTGTATATTATGTTTTATACATACATATTATATATGTGTATATGTGTTGTTATATACATATATGTATATGTTGTATATGTGTTTTACATATATACATGTATATGTGCATACGTGCTGATATTATTACACATGCATATGCATGCGTCTACATGTACGTGCATATGTGCGCATACGTGCCTACATACGTACGCATGTGTACGTGCTCACACACATATATATACACACATGCACACAGTCTGTACGCGCGACACGCGCCCACACATGCACACACACACATGCGCATACGCGCCCACACATACGCACACACACACACGCGTGCACATGCGCCCACACATACGCACACACATGCGCACATACGCGCCCACACACGCACACACACATGCGCACACACATGCGCCCACACACACATATGCACACTGCGCTCATATACATGCACATGCGCTCTACACACACACATACGCGCTTCCACACACACACACATATGCCCACATATATATACATACATATATGCGGCTCATACACTGTATATATATATGTATATAGGCTTATATATATATGTATATGTGTTCATACACATGTGTATACACACACACGTTTACATATGCATGTGTCACATATACATGATATGTGTTTACATATACAGATGTATGTGTGTATGTATATACATACACACCATACACATATGCATATGCGCCCACATACATGCATATGCACATATACATGTATATGTGTGCATATGTATACATATGCATGTGCACATGTGTGCATGTGTGTATATATATGCATATGTGTATATAAACATACATGCATATACATGTATGTGCATATGTATGTGTTTACATATACATGTGTATGTATAGTAGTTTGCGTACACATGCACATGCATATGTGCCCATACACATACACACACATGTACATGTGTCTACACATACATATACACACATATGCATGCAGCCGCACACATGCAATTTCCACACATGCGCCCACATACGTCTACACATGCGTCTACATACGCGCCCACACACATACGCACACATTATTACGCACTGACACACACACACGCACGCGCATACGCGTATATATATATATATACACATACACATGCATATGCACGCATGCGCGTCTACACACACACACACCTACGCACACATACGCATACGCACACACACACACGCACACACACATTGACGCAGCATTACGCGCATACGCGCCCACACACACACACATACATATGTGTATATGGCGATGGCATATATATATGTTACATATGATGTGTTTATATACATATGTGTGTGGCATATGTATATGTGTTTACACATATGTATGTATATGTGTATGTGTTTACATATGTATACATATATGTATGTGTATATGTGTTCTACATATACACATATGTATATGTGTTTATATACACATACATATATATATGCATGTATATGTGTTTATACACATACATACACATATGCATGCACATGTATACACATATACATACATGCATGTGCATGTGTTCATACACACACACACACATATGCATGCATATGTGTTTACACACACATACACATGCATGCACATGTGTTCATATTACACATGCGTGCACATTTACGTACATATATACGACACATGCGGCATGTGCCCACATATACACATGCGCATGCGGCAATGTGTGTGTGCATATATATGTGTGTGTGTGTGTACATATGTCTGTATGTGTGTGCATGACATGTGCAAGATACACATATATTCATGTGCAGATGTAGGTTTGTATGTGTGTGTGTATACATATATATAGTATGTGTAGATATATATATGTATGTATATATGTATTGCATGGCAGATGTGTGTGTATGTGTGTATATATATATATATGTTTGTGTATGTGTGTGTGTGTGTGTGTATATATGTATATATATTGTATGTGTATATGTTTGTATGTGTGTGTGTATATACATATGTATACATATTTGTGTGTATGTATGTATACATGTGTATGTGTGTG
>NW_024401386.1:0-1000 GCF_016859285.1 Xiphias gladius
AATAGGATCTAAAAGACAAGTTGAAGGTTTATATGAAGAAGTTAGCTCAGAGAGATCTATAGGAAAGATGCAGTCTAAATATAAATCAGATGTTACGGTCAATTCTAAGGCTACTATGCTGGATAATACATCTATGCCAATTGTCAAAAGGAGGCAATTAATTTTTTCTCCAATAGTTACAATTTTATTTGTAAAGAAGCTCTTGAAGTCATCACTACTGAGAGTTAAAGGGATATATGGCTCAATAGAGCTATGACTCTAAGTCAGCCTGGCTACAGTACTGAAAAGAAACCTGGGATTGTTCTTATTTTCTTCTGTTAAAAATTAATAATAGGTGGTTCTGGCATTACAGAGGGCTTTTTTTATATGTTATTACACTATCTTACCAGGCTAGGCGTAATTCATCTAGTTTGGTGGAACACCATTTCTTGTCATGTCAGAACAAGATCAAGGGTGTAATTAAAACCGTTAGGGTGCTCTTTTACATTTTGAGAAGAGCCCATTGAGCCTAACATTGAATTAAATGCAGAACTAAGGCTGTCGCGGTCAACATCTACATGAATGTTGAAATCACCAACTATTACTGCTTTATATGAATGAAGAACTAACTCAAATGAAAAGTCTGAGAATTCAGATAAAAGTTCTGAGTAATGGGCATGTGGACAATATACAGTCATCAGTAGTGATAGTTTCAGTTAAGTTCATTTCAGTTCAGTCATTTTATTATCCCAGATGGGAAACTCGGCTTGAAATCAGGTGCACAAGATAAAGATAACAACACAGCACAAAAGAAAAACACAAATACAAAAAGTACATAAATGTTTCTTAAAATGTCACCTGTTACATGATGTATAAACTGCAATGCAACAAAACAATCTCTAAAATAGTAAAGTGCTAAAATCAAAAAATTATGATAAAATTACATGTGCAAATTTAGCAGGTTTATTGCACAAGGAACAAAGGAGCTTTCACTCCTATTGCACTTGAACCAGGTACTCTG
>NW_024401387.1:0-1000 GCF_016859285.1 Xiphias gladius
TGGTTTCACATAGCCAGACCTATCTCCACAGCACTGTGTCAAAATTATTTTATTGTTTTTAGTTATATTTTTAGTTATTTTTGTTAATAGATATTCTTTTCTTATCTTAAGTTGTATGGAAAGCATATCAAAGGGATGGAAAAAAAATTCCATCATATATACAGATTTTTAATATTTGTTGAAATGCCAGTAGTTGTTTGATTCTTGCTTTGGCCCTCAATTATGACATCAGCTCATCTTTAGAGCACCTATGCGAAATACACCTATTCATGACTAACATTGTAAACCAAGAGAAAATGTGAGAGGAAAAATACATTTTCACTTATTTTATAAATGTTCATCTGTCTTTCCTGGATACAAATATAAACCCAAATATAAATGTCCAAATACAACCAACATGATATTGTCCCTATTTAATACATACTCATTCTGACCATATTTTGAATGCAGTTTGTTGTCACTGGAACATGAAAACTGAAGTATAAACTTTCAATGCCATCTTACAGAATAAATGGACTGCACTTATACAGCACTTTTCTAGTCTTATTGACTATCTAGCTATCTAGATTAGAACCCAGCCGATGCTGATTTTTGAAGGGGATGCCAATACTTGAGATGGTTTTTTTAAAATCTGATACTGAACAGGAAATTTCACAGTGATAAGCTGATATCAGCTGACAATAAAATTGGCCTGCTGATTTATCTTTTGGGCTCTAATCTCTACAACTATTGGATGGATTGCCATGAAATATGGTACAAACATTCATGTACCCTCAGGATGAATTGTAATAACTTTGCCCTGACTGACTTTTCATCTAGCGCTATCATTGGGTCAATTTTCCAATTTATCCAATGCTTCATTTTATAACCAATTACTAAAACTAATGGAGCACCAGACCCAACCATGTACATGGCTGATTCTGTCTATATCATTATTAAATATGTAAGTTGACCTGCTAGACAATCAACCGTAAATTCACTGGACAGTATCTTTTTTGAT
>NW_024401388.1:0-4000 GCF_016859285.1 Xiphias gladius
TTTCTCCAGCCTGAGTGGACAGTTTCAAACTCACAGAGAAGAGGGTATTTTGTGCAGTCTAGTATAGACATAACCTTGTGGGGAGGTCTGTGTAACGCTTATCACCTTGCCAGCCTCCTTTACCATATGGCTCAGCTGATTTGTGTCCCTGATGTTGAAATTATCATACCAGGCAATAATAGAGAAAGTAACAACAGATTAGATTATGATCTTGTAGAACAAAGACATAATTCTTCTATCTACATTACAAACATTTTGATTCCTCAGATAGTACAAACGTTGCTGTCCCTTCTTACAGACCAGCTCAAAATTAGCTTCAAATTTCAGTTCAATTAATGTTCCAAGATATTTATACTGTTCAACAAATTCAATGCCAATTCCTTTGATGAAGGTCTGAGATGGTGGGTGGGATGAATTCCTTCTAAAATCAATCGCCGAAGGAACCTGCCTGCGGAGCTCAGAGACAGGATTGTGTTGAGGCACAAATCAGTGGAAGGCTACAAAAAATGTCTGCTGCATTAAAGGTTCAAAAGAGCACTGTGGCCTCCATAATTCTGTGGGTGCAGTGTGTGTTGAGCAGGGGGCAGTAGGTGGTTTGCAGTCACAGAGCCAGACTCAGCAGCTCCAGAGGCAGAAATACCTGCAGAAAGCAACAGGAGAAGAGAGGAGAGAGGAGAAAGCACAAAACTACAGGAGAGAGAAGGGGCTAACTTAGTAACAAGCATTCATGGGTGAATGTGTACAGATGGAGAGGAAGAGGAGGAGAGAGGAGCTCGGTGCATAATGGGAAGTCTCCCGGCAGCCTAGGCTTAAAGCAGGATAACTAGGGGATGGTTCAAGAAAACCCTGAGTGAGCCCTAACTATAAGATTTATCAAAAAGGAAGGTTTTCATCCTATTCTTACACGTAGAGAGGGTGTCTGCCTCCTGGACCCAAACTGGAAGATGGTTCCACAGTAGAGGAGCCTGATAACTGAAGGCTCTGCCTCCCACTCTACTTTTGGAGACTCTAGAAAGCACAAGTAAGCCTGCGTTCTGGGAGCGCAGTGTTCTAGTGGGTTTATAGGGTACTATGAGCTCTTTGAGATATGATGGTGACTGACCATTAAGGGAGTTGTATGTGAGGAGCAGGATTTTAAATTCTATTCTGGATTTTACAGGGAGCCAATGCAGAGAAGCTAATACAGGAAAAATATGATCTCTTTTCATAGTTCCTGTCAGTACACACGCTGCAGCATTATGGATCAGCTGGAGAGTATTTAGACATTTTTTGAGACAGCCTGATAATAAGGAGTTGCAATATTCCAGCCTAGAAGTAACAAAGCATGGACTAGTTTTTCTGCATCTTTTTGAGACAGGATGTGCCTGATTTTTACAAAGTTGTGTAGGTGAAAAAAAGGCAGTCCTTGACGTTTGTTTTATGTGGGAGTTAAAGGACAAATCCTGGTCAAGGAGAATAGGGAACTGCCATCTAGAGTAAGTACATCATAAGATAATGTGTTTCTGAGGTGTTGCAGGTACAATAACTTTCTTCCTTAAGGCATGCTTGAAGTTCAGCTAACTGATTAGTTTCATCAGACTTCATTGGCAAGTACAATTGGGTATCATCTGCATAACAATGAAAGTTTATGGATTATTTCCTAATAATATTGCCAAGAGGAAGCATATATAAGGTGAATATAACTGGTCCAAGCACAGAACCTTGTGGAACTCCGTGACTAACTTTTGAGTATACAGAGGATTTATCATTAATGTGCACAAACTGAAATCTATCTGGTAAATAGGACTTAAACCAACTTAAAGTGGTTCCTTTAACGCCAATTAAATGTTCCATTCTCTTTAATATGATGTAATGGTCAATAGTGTCAAATGCAGCACCAAGATCTAACAAGACAAGTATGGAGATATACCACGATGCTATTTTTTTTCTTATAAGTGATTACATCTAGTGATAAAACAAGGATTTCCTGAAGCAATGAGGCTTTGCAGCCAATTGTATATCCAAAAGATTCATTACTCAAAGCCTCGTTTAACACAGTGTTCACTAGTGACACCTACTGGTAAAAATAGCCTAATTAAGAGCTGCCACAGCACAAATATTACTGACATGTTGAAGCACTCTGTATTACTGCTGAATCCAATAAGGATTCTTATATGTCTTTATACTTTTTCATAAACTTCAGTTATTATTATCATAGGTATTACTTGGTAAGATAGATAGATAGATAGATAGATAGATAGATAGATTACTTGGATACGGAAGTTTCTTCACTGTTTCTTTTTATATTATAAATCCCCTGCCATAAGAGCATTAACAGCTGTAGCGTCAGCTGATAAAGAATAGTGTAAATGAGGTTTTTGTTTGTTCCAATATTCAATACCATCTGCATCTGTTCTCCTGTTCAGAAAATCAGTAAAAAGGAAAAATGAAATGGAAAAATAGTACTAATAAAAGTATATTTGTGTCTCATTCCATATAGTCAATGAGGTTCATTCACTTTACATGTATAAATGGCAGTTATGAGTACACAATCTAACATTCAATTTAAAATGCAGTGATGAAAGGCAAACAGCATGCATGCATAGGGCGTCCCTATAATTTCATAGAGATAAAAATGTGGGCTGTCAACAAGATTTTTGTGAACAAGATTTTTCAAACCAATAAACAATAAACAAACACTTTTAAAAAAATGTAATTTGCATTTGAGTATTTTACATTGTGAGTATGGAAAGGTAAAGGTACTGTGTTGAATTTTTGACCACAGGTAGTACTATGAAGCTGTGTTTTTACCAGTAGGTCCCTGTTTAATTTGTACCTTGGACATGCAATAGGACACGTATCCCCCGCGGGCGATGTCATACACATTCCTGCCAATGGTTTCATACTATTCCATTGATTGACATTTGGTGGCAAAGAAGTGCAGTACCACGCCTGGAAAGGCAGGGAAAAAGACTACATGCTAGCAAACATTAATGGAAACATTGTATGATTTAAAATGTTTAAAAAAAATCAGCTTTGCAGGTGGTATGGGGAAATGCATTCAACATGTTTGTCAGACCTCAAGCACACAAAGTGTGTTTGGTGAGGAACACTGAATGTAAACATGGCTGTTATTTGTTTACAATCACTCCACAGGGAGCTTTAATTTGTTGTCAAGCCATATTTCAAGGTATTTTCATGAAGACAGTTTTTCTTATTAAATTCCAGCTAGTGCTCAAGAGTAAGATTATCTACATCTTATTCAAAATGGGCATGTTTTGCGTCCTTGTTTTTGTTTTTTTGTTTGTTTTAAGTGTGTGTAAGACAGTTGACAGTTTGTTAATAAAACAATCTGCTGTTAATATGTTCTCTTTCATCAAGATATATGATGACATTTTTTTGTAATACTTCCTCTCAGGTTGATGACTTTGTGTTTGAAGAGTTTGCTTGCCTGTGGTTAACAGAGATGAAAGGTCACAATAGTGAGGATGAACCCATCTGTTTTTTTTATCCTTCTTGGCCAGCAGGGTGACTTGTCTTAGTGGAAGGTTACAGGACACCTCAACCCCAGAGGCCAAGAAGTAGAAGAACAAGACAGGGGTAGGGGGGCGACGTAGCCAGACTTCAACAGACAACCCTCTGCAGAATGCTTCCCCCATGCTTTAATTGTACCATTTGTTCTGTCTGGGCTAGAAGCTGTACCTCCTGTTGAAGAAGCAACCACCAAACTAAGAACTATTCTTTTTTCTTTCTTACTAAGAGTTATACTGGTTGTATGTTAGTGTATAAACAGACAACTATAGTTTATAGTTTATAAATTTAGCAAGTGTTTAGCTAAATGAGATACAGTAAGAAGTCAGCTGTTTCATCAGGTATCGGTTAAACTGAAAGCAATAACAGACGACCTTCTAACTTTTACTGCTTCTTATTGATTTGGCCTTAACCTCTTTAGAATGAAATAAATCTAACGCATCTTTATATGTGGAGCTGAACAAGGCAGATGGTAGAGTTGAATGAAAAC
>NW_024401389.1:0-3000 GCF_016859285.1 Xiphias gladius
TTTATACACTTTTATCAAGAGTTGTGACCGAACCAGAAGGTAATTGTTAGCCCGTGTGATTTCATGTCATACTCGATCAAAACTCTAAAAATATATCAAAGCCAGTGAATTTAAAGCCTTATTCTCTGCTTACGAGGAAAAATATTCATACCTTTTCTTAACCTTAAAAACGATATGTCCTTGTACTGCAGTTACTTCCTGAATTGTCTCTGCTACAAATGATCTAAATAATACAAGTTGATAAAATAAGTGTATCAGTAGTAGCATTTTAAATCTTACCTGGACAACGATAATTATCAGAATAATGTTGGCAGGGCTTAGTAGGTTCGAATGCAGATATCACAGTGGAGATGGATAGCACCTTCACCAGTTGTCGTTCTGATATGAACTGCCATGTGTTAAAATGTGCAGCCTTTAGCAGAGTAAATGTGTTGATTTCGGGCTGTGTGAGCATCAAAATGCGTAAGGTATCTTTTCACAAGAACATAGTGACGCAAGTTTGTTTGAGTATTGAGTCTCATAAGTGTGAGTTGTGATGAGGGAAGCATGGACTGTTTGAGACTGCTTTACAACTAACAGGATGCTCACTGATCTAGAGTAGATGTATGAACTGTCTCAACTGAATCTCCATTCTCACTGACTGAAGCAGCCGCTTTTAGCAGTGGAGCTCCTCACTGGTGACCCAAAATCAGCTCAGCTGTGATTAGTTCCTCATTAAAAGCTTAGTAAAAGAAAACCACAAAATCGATCGTGGTCTGATCATTCTGTCTGGTATAACAGGCTGCCGAGCCGTCAACGTGACGCACGGTGCTTGTCTGGTCCAGTTTTGAACCGAGCTGAACGTGACTGGTCTGACTGGCAACTGACTGAACGTACTACTGAGCTGAACGAAGGGTGATGGGTTCCCATACTGATTTACATTCTAAAGTGGCTCTGAGCAGTGCATAAAAGTGAACTACACACTCAGTGAATATAAATCTTTGAACTGAACAAAGTGATTCCAATCAGCAAAGGGATTTGCGATTTCCACCTCTACACTGATCATTCCTCTACAAAGACAAAAATATCTTCAATATATATATATATGTATATATATTCTCTTCTCTGGGAAGATCAAGACCGTTGTTGTGTGTGGTTATGATGCAGAGAGCTGATGGCTGAGCTTCATCTGGTTGACACCTCATGAATGATAAAGATACCTCACTGGTACAGACGGTGCTGCTTGTCACCACAGTGGAACGGTAGGTAACAGTAGGTAGATGGGGACCCGTTGCTGAAGTAAAAATGCACTTCTCTTCACAAATCTACCTTATCATTATACATACTCACTTTGACATCACAATTAAAATGTGCAGTTGCTCCTTTGATGTACTATGTGTTTTTGAAGGGCTTTTCTACAAATGTAGAGACACTGATTCATTTTCCCTACCTGACAGAAGAAAGCAAGCCAGTATGTATGTACTGAATTTCACACTTTATTCTTGCAAAATGTGGCGTTAACAGGCATCGTGATTTTCGCTTTGGCTGTGCTCAGACCGCACTGCGCTATCTCTTCCTGTCTCACATGTGATGTGTACCTCACCCCCCCTCCCCACTCACTGCTGCAGACAGTGGAGCAGCAAACACTGTTTTTCTTTCTGGCTCTTCCTCCATCAAATACTCTAGACAACGTTAATAAAACAGAATTTAGCTAAGAAAGAGAGACACATCTTCCATGAAAAAAGAATCTATTGCAAAAGTACATGTTTTTTGTCAAAATGATAAAGCTCCAGCTCCAGCGTGAGCTGTAGTTAAATGAGATCCTTGTGTCTATCTGCTAGTAGCATAAATAACACGAGTCTCCACTTCTCTCTCTGATGCAGGCCTCCTGCTTCTGACTGTTGTCCAACACAAAGTCAGTGCTGCGTCCTTCAGGTTATCAGAGTCCAGGTTCTGTAAATAAGAGAACACACAGTTAGACATGTCAAGTAGCTGGGTTTGTGAGAAAATCCGAATCATGATTTATCATGATTCTACCACTTTTAATGTATTGAAACATATTAGAATAACTGATAAAAGGTTTTTTACCTCACACTGGGTTGGATTCTGTTTCTCATTGGCAGCTGAATTAAAGAGACAATGTGTCTAATCAGTTAGTTGCCAATATTTTTCCTTAAACTTTGATGTTCTTACATTTAGGCAAAAAGCAATTTTGTAGTTTTTCCTCGCGCTGATGCACACTTTTACAGAATGTCTCAAAACAATAAACCCTAAATCAGATACCCAGCACTTTTTGTTAAGTACCTGCTGCAAACTTCACGACTTTAACAACAAGACCAATGATCGTGACAAGGAAAACAGTCAGACCACCCAGGATCACGTTCATCAGCTTTGTTTTTCCATCAGCCTCTGTGAAAAGAAAGGTAATATTATTTTGCTTCTTTTTTTCCTTTACTGGGTTGAGAACATTACATGTTCAATACTTGAGTTAGCAATTCTGTCTTTCACTTAAAACAACTGACACTATGGATCACGGTCTCCCTCCCAACTCGTCAGATTCGGCAGCTTGGTCAGGACCCCTTTGGCGTCACTTTTTAACACACTGGGTGACCCTTCACCGTCATTTCTCAATGCGCAGTTGAGTCCGACAGATTTTCTTCTCTGCTACTTTGAAAGTCGATTCATTAGTCAAGTGGACCACGGCCTGTTGTCTGCTGACGTATATGGGGCGAGAGTAAATTATGGATTTGAAGTCCCAGTGTATTAAACCAGACCACAATCTTTCCTTAACTGTAACCAAGTGCTGTGACTGCCTAAATATAATCATAAAAAGCTTAATAATGCTGTGGTGGCTTGAACATTGAGAAATGAGGCTGGAGGGGTACCCCGTGCGTTAAAAAGTGACGCCAAGGGGTCCTGGCCAAGTGTCCGTGTGTGACGAGCTGGGGGTGAGAATGTGTAGCCATCTGCACAGTGGAAGAAATCTTAAAGAGACTTTCTGTCAGCGTCATTGTGAAATTG
>NW_024401390.1:0-59424 GCF_016859285.1 Xiphias gladius
ATCCTTTTCACAAAATAAAGATAAATGTTACTTTAGGACAATTATTAAAGTTGCAAATTCAACTGAGGGATCGATGACACAGGATTTTATAATAATCTTACCTTCACACACACTTAAAACCTGATCTTACGCTTCTACGAGAAAGATCATTTAATTTCATGAAAAAGGAAAGGGAACAAAACTGAATGTAGAAGGGTAGAAATCTTTAGGAGAATCTCACCTTTAGAGTCCACATCTTCAATCATTTCATCACTGCCTTTAATGACATGAAGATAAAGTTAACCTTGATTTTGTTTTGACTGATTTGCCTTATATTCACATTTTTACAGTGTTTCATAAACTTTTTGTCACTTGTGTTAATAGAAGATGGCAATGAAAATACAGTGTTTTAAAATCATATCCATAAATGCCCAAGGAATAGGTAGCAGTTGAAAGAGAAGACTTTACAAAAACTTACCTCCAACCTTCAAATAAATCACACTGAAAATTGGACGTCCATTTGTGTAAAATCCACAAAAATAGAGTCCAGAGTCAGATACATCCACTTGTTTGATTTTGAGATAGACAGTAGAGATGTTGGATCTCATTTCAAAGTTTCCGTCTTGATATCCATCGCAGAATTCAGCTGCGCTGTCAGACTGGAACATAATAGAGATACAGCTGACCTTGGTTCGGTTGACCAGTCTGAACCAGAATGTCACGGATTCATGTTTGGAAATGTTGGCGATCAGCAGGGTGACTTCCTCGCCAGGCTGGACCTCCACAGTCTGAGACTGAGACACTGAGACAGAGATCCAGCCTGAAACAAAGAGCAGAGACAAGAAGAAATTTACCTGCTTTAAAGCAACATGAAGGTAAACAATAGCTCTAGCAAGAATGTAATAAGTAACTAAATTTCATTTACCATGAGTTAAACAGACAATAACACAATTAGCAATGAAGGTGAGAGTAATTCACTTCCAGAACTTACTGAGGCTGCAGAGAATGAAAGGTGCTATCATGGTAAAGCTCAGCATTATGTGTATGACTGAAGCTCTGCAATGTCCGTAACTGAAGTGTGCCCAGGAAGGGTGCATTTTCAACATAAACAGGAGGGGTGCTCTTCTTCTGTGGTTCTCTCTCCTTCCAAGACAATCTGATGTCCCTCCCAAGTCTAACCTCAGCGTAGTGCAGTTGTTGACAGGTTGCCAAACCTGCATGGATTGAGGAATAATGTTTTCCATACAGGTTTACCTTGAAATCAGGCTAAGTAACTGGTAACTGGAATTGTTAGACTGGCCAGAACAATTTCACACCCAGTCTGCCCAGTCAGAGAGACAGGGAAGATGTGGTGGTGGCAGGAGTAGAGGACGAGCCACGAGAGGAGGTGGAGGAAAGGCGAGGGAGAAGGAGAGCAGCTAGAGCAGCAGCAGCATCAGTAACTGAGCTTGAGGAAACAGTGGAGGAATGTTGCGAGAGAGGACGGCCGCAACACACACAGGTTTATAACCTACTCGCAGTTACTACTTGTTCATCCTCTCATGTTGGTCTGAGGGCAGACTGGACGCTACCGTGACTGACTATCGCCTCTTGAGGTGAAAAAGTGGTATTATGAGGCGGGCCTAGCTGGAGCTAGCTGGTTAGCGTGCTAACTTCAGGAGATATCTCTGCAAAACAATACATAGACAAGATGTTATTTCTTCACAGCTGAGATGTAAATGATGAGGCCTGTTAGATGAAAACTTTTAAAAAGTAAAACCTGAAAGAACACGATAAATAATTTCTGCTTTTTTTCTATAAGGTTGGCATATTGACTAGTACCCTCTGTATTTCTTTATACTGAAGAACATAGTACATCTATATAGTAACAGGATGTCTAAACTGTGATTAAAACAGGCACGTGTATAATAATATTCTGAATTACTGAATTAAGAATAAAATCCATTCCAAATTTTCTATAGATAGATTGAGAGGAGAAGGTAAACACTGGACAACGTAGTGATTACTTTAGTGAACATGTAGAGGAAGATTTAGATGTCTGACTGCTGACATTAATCCTGCAACTTACTCATTCCCTCTGATGAAAGATGGCCAACTGAAAGTAATGTTGGCATTAGATCCACACCGACAGCACTCGATAGTGTTCGTTAGCTTACCTTTTTATAAATGTCATGTCAAATGGCATGTTTTCATAGTTTGTCTCAGCTGTTCTCATTGGATTGCAGCAGAATTTAGTCCATACATTTTTTTTTTTTTTTTACCAGAACTGGTAACACACAAGCAGGTCAAGCAGTTAAGTCAGCTTCTGAACAACAAGAGATACTTTTGGGCTTCAAAGGATATTGTTTTACCAATCAGGAGCCTGGCTAAAGTGTGTGATTCCACAGATGTATGCAGGTCATTGAATGAGACTTTTTTATTAAAACAACAATGAGTTCTTTGTCCATTTGTTCATCTTGTATCGTTCAGTTTTTATTCACTGACGGCATTGTAATATATTTTGTCGTAGTTTTCACTTTCAAACGTACGTTTTATTTAGTTTTAGTCTGGTTTTCATCGTGGAAAAACGGTCGTCAAGAAATATTTTTCATCACAGTTGTCAGTGCTGCAGAGTTAGTTGTTATCATATGGTCAATACATTTAACTCATGTTCAGGGAGAAACTGCTGAAATAACCAAATGAGCTATCAGGAACCCCCTTACCATATTAGCATATTATCTGACATTATTATATACAGTAGATCACTTATATAGATCACACTACTCCATATTAGTATCACTTCAATCTTTGTTTTTTTGCCAATGTATTTGTTTGGATTTTCATCTGTAACACTCTATTTTAAAACCTGCTATTTATCATGTAGAAGCTGTATACAAGAAATCGATAAATGGTTTATTGCACAGTATAATGTGTAGATGAAAGAAGATATGAGGAGATGAGAAGTCTTACTGAATGAGTGACAATATAATCCCACACAGTTTTAATCATATAAGATAGATCTTTATGTTTTATATGAGTATGGAATATCAAGCATTTATATATTATATATATTAATGAAGAAATGATTCATAAATACTTCTTCACTCTGACTGAATGACAACTGAGCATACTCTCTGCTGATGAAGGCCATGAGAGCGGCTGAAAGCTTTGGAAGATATCTTGAATCTTTAAAGTTAAAAACTGTCAAAATTTAACTTTGAAGCTCAGACCTTCATAAGTTTTGAATACATTTATAAATTATATTACACCTGCCTGCAAATTATTTGCACATGTGAAGAAATCGTTAATAAATCTTTTATAACTCACCGAAAGGCTTTGTTCATGTGTAATCATATATCATTAAATGTGGTGACAGCTATGTTATGGTGTGTTATTAATCATTTGTTAATTTTTTACATGAATAAACACCTGAAATGTCCTAGTTAGTTATATTAAATTTACTAAGCTTTAATATTCTGCTAATGAATACTAAAAAGTGTTACTGATAGGGGTGGGCTTTCATAGGCCTTTGGTGTGTTCAATTTTGTTAACTAAAGAGAAAAGGCTCATGCTCTGTTTTATGTACTGTTTAAGTGAATTTGTGCCAGAGGTATCATTTTGGCAAATGCTAGGAGTTGAAGTACCAAGAGTTGTTTTGATATGAAATTGGTCATTTTATCCAAAAAAAAAACATTGTTCAGAGTCTTCCCCACTGGCTCCGTCACCGTGACAACACCATGACATTATGAGGCAAGGGTTAGACATTCTAGAACTCGACATCAAAGACATTGGTGTGCCTTTGATTTTGTGTGCAGAATCTAAGATAACATTAGTTTTCAGAATTTCTAACCGTCTTATTTGAAACAGTTTGGAAAACTATCATCTCAGATAAGACTGAATCCACCCAGAGGCCATTCTCAGAGAACCAGGCAACCACCAGCTCATCCTGTACAGCTGAAAGAAGACCACAAAAGCCACCGACACTTTCTGAAGAGGAGAAATCTAGGATGGCTCACGTCAAGAGTCTAGAGAAAAGCAAGAGGCCCTACGCTGACATCTCACAGAGACGCGCTGGAAGCCCAGGAAGCAGCTCCCCAGAAAGGAAGAAGAGGAGAATCTGTGTAGAAATAAATCTGCTAAAAAGGCCCTTCAGTGAAGTTTCAAAGGGCAGCGTAAGATACCAAGAGTATCCCTCCCCAGAAAGGAAGAGCATGAGGGTCAGCAGCAGTACAAAGGAAGACAGATACCTGCCAAGCACCTCCAAACAGGATCCTTCTCCTATGATCCAGTCAGAGAGGACGAGAGAGAATGCCTCAACATACCGGGACACCGGAATCTCAGACAGCATGTCGAGAGAGAAGAAGAGGAAGGATGACAGGACAGAGACAAAAAAAGTCCCAAAGATATGGATCATTGGGTCTAGTTACATTCATCGCGGGGAGACAGCAGCGCATGAGAATTTCAGGAGAATTTCGCATAATGCCAAAGTTGAGTGGTTTGGCAAAGAAGGCATGCGCTGGAGCGGTGTCCTTCCCCATTTTTATGGCCAGTTGGCAGCACAGAGTCCCCCTGACATTTTGGTTGTCCACGCAGGTGGCAACGATCTGGGACTGATATCTGCCAAGGTACTTGCATGTAAAATGGTGAGGGACTTGGTGCAGCTCCATAAAGAGTTTCCCTCCATGACAGTTGCATATTCCTGCATCAATGAGAGGCAAGTGTGGAGAAATGGACAGTCAGGGAACATGAATGATGAGAGGAAGACTGTCAACACACTGATGAGAGAGGCCGCTGGCTACTTTGGCGGTGAAGTTATTGAACATCCCCTCCTGAAGTTATTCAGCAACCGCATCTTTCTGCCAGATGGAGTGCACTTCAACAAGGAAGGAAACAGAGTCTTTGTGTGGAGTATCCGTGGTGCCCTAAAGAAGATCCTTCAGACCAAAAATCCCACCTGACTTCTCCCTGGGCCTGTGTGGGTGGTCTGGTTGCATCCCACAATACAAAGACATGCAGGTTCCCTGGCCAATACCAATTGAATGTAGGTGACAATGTGAATTGTTCTCTGTCTATATGTACCAACCTTGACTAAAGAAATAAAAATGTGCCCCAAATTAAAAAAAACACACGACTGTACATTGGTGCAATGTCTGTAGCGACAAAACCGCAGTAATAAAAACTCCAACTGACAATTTTCAAATGAATAATTTGCACTTTGTATCTAGTTTAATCTTGTTTTTCCTCTTGGAAAAAAAGGTTGTCATTGAATAGTTTTGGACACAGTTTTTGTGGATGAAATTAACACTGCTCTGCAGCACCAGTGGAACAGGAAGGAAGGCTGCAGGTTAGTTGGTGTTTGCTGTTTCAGCAAATCCAAAGGGAAAAAAAACCCTTAGATTGATTTAGGGGCTTCTTGGTGTAACAGCTTTATTGCAACAGGAAGAAACAGAGTCTGTGTCCCAATTCCTATCTCATACAAATAGTATACGTACAGTATGTGCTGTAATATGCACTCACATTCATAGTATAAGGTTTCTGATGTTAGGATGCAAGAAATACACTCAGCTGCCAGTGTATTAGGTACAAATTGCTAAAACTAATGCAGTCTAATGTATCAGTTCTGCAATAAAACCTGTCTTCATGGAGGTTATAAAGTTTTTGCTGAAACTTTTAGAGAGGTGTCGTATTGGAGGATGAATTTTGTGGTGTTGCATTATACAAAAAGGTGTCCTGCTATTTAGCCTACCCTCATTGATACAAACGGCTAAGGGATTTAAGGATGTCCTGTCCAGTCATAGTTTTAGGTTAGAGAGGCGGCGACCAGGGGAGTTGACCCTTGATGAGCACAAATCCCAAGGTTACGTTTCTACTGTATCCTAAGACATATAAGATACATTTGGACATGTCTTATACGTGTTCTATGTATTTTCCCCAAACAAACATGCAAACAACAAGCTTTAGTGATAAGAACATGCAGAAAATATTCCAATATATGAAATTATGCTGTTGATGTCACAGTTTGGTTTTCTGAGACTTAAGGCAGAGTTTGGTAGATCTCAGGGGGAAGGAGTCTGGTTTTTCAGTCTCAGTCTCCGGAATCAAGGAAGTTTGGAAAATTGAAATGAAATATAAATTCTTCATGGGAAAGGGATCCCTCAAAAGGAGGTCTGTGTTTGTTTTCCTTTGGAGTACACTGAATGGACGAGGAGTGTGAGGTGAAGAGTTTAGAAGTCCCTCTTTGTGGGGAGCAGGGAAACACAGGCATCATGCACTACAATTCAATACATGCGCCGTCCAAAGTCAAGCAAAGTGTGACTTCAGAATGCCATTGCCAACTAAAAGAGATGGCCAAATATGTTTCCAAAAATGTAATACAACATTTTTGAACACTCAAAAATCAAGTTGTTTTTAGCATGCATGCTAACTTTTTAATAATACTTGAAATTGCGCCAATCAATAGCTTTGTTTCTGTGCACACAATGTCAACACAGCATGAACGAAACCTCTTATATTCTGATGCGTCCAGAGTTTGGTCAATTGGCGGCACTGGAGGACAGGTCAGCGTCCATCAAAGATACTGGGCTTGATCCTCTGGGGACCGTGAACATCTAATTTCACAAAAAAACATTTCAGAACAAAAACTATGGTCTAAACTGGAGGTTGACAGTGACAGCAGTGCAGGTACAGACAGGAAAGATTCAACTCTTTTTCCTGCAACACGCAGCATCGACTGTAAAGTACTGCTGCTCTGTTGCTCGGCCTCATGGAGTAATTACTTGAAAAATTCAACTCTGCTTTGTTTCCACCTGTCAGGCAACACAAAGAACAATCTGCCAGCCAGCTGACTGAGAGTTTTGTGTTACGATGTGGCTATTCAGTTCTGCTTGACGGCTTAAAGCGAAACAAACAGCCTCTGCGGTAGAGTTAATTTTGGTACCCTACTTTGATTTAGTTTAGTAATTCAGACGCAGCATATCATTTCACACACATGAAGAGACAGATTTTTTTTTTTTTTTAACATCTAACAGGCCTCATCATCATCAACTAAGCTGTGCTCAGACCACACTGTGTTGTCTCTTCCGGTCAAACATGTGATTAGTACCTCACTCACTCCTCCACTGCTGCAGAACTTCATCTACAGTATCGCTCCTTATATGAGATTTTGGACTTTCATCACAGTCCTTACTTTCAATGACTTTAAGAAGGATTAAATAGGATTATAAAATAACATGACAAACTAAAAGAATCTCAAAGAAAGACGAGACTGATTTTGAGAAAGAAAATGGACATAATGGATAATGGATCTTATTTGAAAATGGACATAATGGATCTTATTTCAAATTTTTCTGTTTCAAATCCATCACAATATGAATCACTGCTATCTAGGCTGAACATAGAGGACATACAGCTGGCCTTGGTTCTGTTGACCACTCTTGACAGGTTGTCATTGTCGGATAGGTGCAAATGCTGGAGCACAGCTGTGTGACACTGTGATCAGGCTGGACCTCCACGGTCTGAGACTCAGCCACTTAGACAGAGATCCAGCCTGATCTGAAAAGAAATTTAATTGTTTTACAGTAACGTGAAAGCGAATAATACCTCTTCATAATAGTAACAAGCAAATAAGTTAGCACGAATCGGATGTTTTGACAAGCCATACAAAGCCCCGTTGCGTATCAATGTGACACAGCATTGGTTCCAGTTGCCTCCTGTACCTGGTGGCCGCATAAGTAACATTTGGCTGACTCATTTTTAACATTTTTTTCTATTTTGCTTTTGCTCGAAAAGTCACTGCTGCGTAGTTCAGGCCATCAGAGCCATGATTACAGGCTTAATGTGGTGACTTGACATGATTTTAATTCCCAGACAGATACTGGATTTTGGCGGCTTATACTGATATTGATATCTGGCCAGTAATCATCTATAAATACATATGATTAACAATAAATAAAATATCAGCTTATACGATACAGCACCAGCTGTAGTACAGAGTCAGATACATCCACTTGTTTGATTTTGAGATAGACAGTAGAGATGTTGGATCTCATTTCAAAGTTTCCGTCTTGATATCCATCGCAGAATTCAGCTGCGCTGTCAGACCGGAACATAATAGAGATACAGCTGACCTTGGTTCGGTTGACCAGTCTGAACCAGAATGTCACGGATTCATGTTTGGAAATGTTGGCGATCAGCAGGGTGACTTCCTCGCCAGGCTGGACCTCCACAGTCTGAGACTGAGACACTGAGACAGAGATCCAGCCTGAAACAAAGAGCAGAGACAAGAAGAGATTTACCTGTTTTAAAGCAACATGAAGGTAAACAATAGCTCTAGCAAGAATGTAATAAGTAACTAAATTTCATTTACCATGAGTTAAACAGACAATAACACAATTAGCAATGAAGGTGAGAGTAATTCACTTCCAGAACTTACTGAGGCTGCAGAGAATGAAAGGTGCTATCATGGTAAAGTTCAGCATTGTGTGTATGACTGAAGCTCTGCAATGTCCGTAACTGAAGTGTGCCCAGGAAGGGTGCATTTTCAACATAAACAGGAGGGGTGCTCTTCTTCTGTGGTTCTCTCTCTCCTTCCAAGACAATCTGATGTCCCTCCCAAGTCTAACCTCAGCGTAGTGCAGTTGTTGACAGGTTGCCAAACCTGCATGGATTGAGGAATAATGTTTTCCATACAGGTTTACCTTGAAATCAGGCTAAGTAACTGGTAACTGGAATTGTTAGACTGGCCAGAACAATTTCACACCCAGTCTGCCCAGTCAGAGACAGGGAAGATGTGGTGGTGGCAGGAGTAGAGGACGAGCCAAGAGAGGTGGAGGAAGGCGAGGGAGAAGGAGAGCAGCTAGAGCAGCAGCAGCATCAGTAACTGAGCTTGAGGAAACAGTGGAGGAATGTTGCGAGAGAGAGGACGGCCGCAACACACACAGGTTTATAACCTACTCGCAGTTACTACTTGTTCATCCTCTCATGTTGGTCTGAGGGCAGACTGGACGCTACCGTGACTGACTATCGCCTCTTGAGGTGAAAAAGTGGTATTATGAGGCGGGCCTAGCTGGAGCTAGCTGGTTAGCGTGCTAACTTCAGGAGATATCTCTGCAAAACAATACATAGACAAGATGTTATTTCTTCACAGCTGAGATGTAAATGATGAGGCCTGTTAGATGAAAACTTTTAAAAAGTAAAACCTGAAAGAACACGATAAATAATTTCTGCTTTTTTTCTATAAGGTTGGCATATTGACTAGTACCCTCTGTATTTCTTTATACTGAAGAACATAGTACATCTATATAGTAACAGGATGTCTAAACTGTGATTAAAACAGGCACGTGTATAATAATATTCTGAATTACTGAATTAAGAATAAAATCCATTCCATATTTTGTATAGATAGATTGAGAGGAGAAGGTAAACGCTGGACAACGTAGTGATTACTTTAGTGAACATGTAGAGGAAGATTTAGATGTCTGACTGCTGACATTAATCCTGCAATTTACTCATTCCCTCTGATGAAAGATGGCCGACTGAAAGTAATGTTGGCGTTAGATCCACACCCACAGCACTCGATAGTGTTCGTTAGCTTACCTTTTTATAAATGTCGGCATGCTGCCTGCATGTTTTCATAGTTTGTCTCAGCTGTTCTCATTGGATTGCAGCAGAATTTAGTCCATACATTTTTTTTTTTTACCAGAACTGGTAACACACAAGCAGGTCAAGCAGTTAAGTCAGCTTCTGAACAACAAGAGATACTTTTGGGCTGCAAAGGATATTGTTTTACTAATCAGGAGCCTGGCTAAAGTGTGTGATTCCACAGATGTATGCAGGTCATTGAATGAGACTTTTTTATTAAAACAACAATGAGTTCTTTGTCCATTTGTTCATCTTGTATCGTTCAGTTTTTATTCACTGACGGCATTGTAATATATTTCGTCGTAGTTTTCACTTTCAAACGTACGTTTTATTTAGTTTTAGTCTCGTTTTCATCGTGGAAAAACGGTCGTCAAGAAATATTTTTCATCACAGTTGTCAGTGCTGCAGAGTTAGTTGTTATCATATGGTCAATACATTTAACTCACGTTCAGGGAGAAGCTGCTGAAATAACCAAATGAGCTATCAGGGGAAACCCCTTACCATATTAGCATATTATCTGACATAATTACATACAGTAGATCACTTATATAGATCACACTACTCCATATTAGTATCACTTCAATCTTTGTTTTTTTGCCAATGTATTTGTTTGGATTTTCATCTGTAACACTCTATTTTAAAACCTGCTATTTATCATGTAGAAGCTGTATACAAGAAATCGATAAATGGTTTATTGCACAGTATAATGTGTAGTTGAAAGAAGATATGAGGAGATGAGAAGTCTTAGTGAATGAGTGACAATATAATCCCACACAGTTTTAATCATATAAGATAGATCTTTATGTTTTATATGAGTATGGAATATCAAGCATTTATATATTATATATATTAAAGAAGAAATGATTCATAAATACTTCTTCACTCTGACTGAATGACAACTGAGCATACTCTCTGCTGATGAAGGCCATGAGAGCGGCTGAAAGCTTTGAAAGATATCTTGAATCTTTAAAGTTAAAAACTGTCAAAATTTAACTTTGAAGCTCAGACCTTCATAAGTTTTGAATACATTTATAAATTATATTACACCTGCCTGCAAATTATTTGCACATGTGAAGAAATCGTTAATAAATCTTTTTATAACTCACCGAAAGGCTTTGTTCATGTTTAATCATATATCATTAAATGTGGTGACAGCTATGTTATGGTGTGTTATTAATCATTTGTTAATTTTTTACATTAATAAACACCTGAAATGTCCTAGTTAGTTATATTAAATTTACTAAGCTTTAATATTCTGCTAATGAATACTAAAAAGTGTTACTGATAGGGGTGGGCTTTCATAGGCCTTTGGTGTGTTCAATTTTGTTAACTAAAGAGAAAAGGCTCATGCTCTGTTTTATGTACTGTTTAAGTGAATTTGTGCCAGAGGTATCATTTTGGCAAATGCTAGGAGTTGAAGTACCAAGAGTTGTTTTGATATGAAATTGGTCATTTTATCCAAAAAAAAAACATTGTTCAGAGTCTTCCCTACTGGCTCCGTCACCGTGACAACACCATGACATTATGAGGCAAGGGTTAGACATTCTAGAACTCGACATCAAAGACATTGGTGTGCCTTTGATTTTGTGTGCAGAATCTAAGATAACATTCGTTTTCAGAATTTCTAACCGTCTTATTTGAAACAGTTTGGAAAACTATCATCTCAGATAAGAGTGAATCCACCCAGAGGCCATTCTCAGAGAACCAGGCATCCACCAGCTCATCCTGTACGGCTGAAAGAAGACCACAAAAGCCACCGACACTTTCTGAAGAGGAGAAATCTAGGATGGCTCACGTCAAGAGTCTAGAGAAAAGCAAGAGGCCCTACGCTGACATCTCACAGAGACGCGCTGGAAGCCCAGGAAGCAGCTCCCCAGAAAGGAAAAAGAGGAGAATCTGTGTAGAAATAAATCTGCTAAAAAGGCCCTTCAGTGAAGTTTCAAAGGGCAGCGTAAGATACCAAGAGTATCCCTCCCCAGAAAGGAAGAGCATGAGGGTCAGCAGCAGTACAAAGGAAGACAGATACCTGCCAAGCACCTCCAAACAGGATCCTTCTCCTATGATCCAGTCAGAGAGGACGAGAGAGAATGCCTCAACATACCGGGACACCGGAATCTCAGACAGCATGTCGAGAGAGAAGAAGAGGAAGGATGACAGGACAGAGACAAAAAAAGTCCCAAAGATATGGATCATTGGGTCTAGTTACATTCATCGCGGGGAGACAGCAGCGCATGAGAATTTCAGGGAGAATTTCGCACTTAATGCCAAAGTTGAGTGGTTTGGCAAAGAAGGCATGCGCTGGAGCGGTGTCCTTCCCCATTTTTATGGCCAGTTGGCAGCACAGAGTCCCCCTGACATTTTGGTTGTCCACGCAGGTGGCAACGATCTGGGACTGATATCTGCCAAGGTACTTGCATGTAAAATGGTGAGGGACTTGGTGCAGCTCCATAAAGAGTTTCCCTCCATGACAGTTGCATATTCCTGCATCAATGAGAGGCAAGTGTGGAGAAATGGACAGTCAGGGAACATGAATGATGAGAGGAAGACTGTCAACACACTGATGAGAGAGGCCGCTGGCTACTTTGGCGGTGAAGTTATTGAACATCCCCTCCTGAAGTTATTCAGCAACCGCATCTTTCTGCCAGATGGAGTGCACTTCAACAAGGAAGGAAACAGAGTCTTTGTGTGGAGTATCCGTGGTGCCCTAAAGAAGATCCTTCAGACCAAAAATCCCACCTGACTTCTCCCTGGGCCTGTGTGGGTGGTCTGGTTGCATCCCACAATACAAAGACATGCAGGTTCACTGGCCAATACCAATTGAATGTAGGTGACAATGTGAATTGTTCTCTGTCTATATGTACCAACCTTGACTAAAGAAATAAAAATGTGCCCCAAATTAAAAAACAAACAAACGACTGTACATTGGTGCAATGTCTGTAGCGACAAAACCGCAGTAATAAAAACTCCAACTGACAATTTTCAAATGAATAATTTGCACTTTTTATCTAGTTTAATCTTGTTTTTCCTCTTGGAAAAAAAGGTTGTCATTGAATAGTTTTGGACACAGTTTTTGTGGATGAAATTAACACTGCTCTGCAGCACCAGTGGAACAGGAAGGAAGGCTGCAGGTTAGTTGGTGTTTGCTGTTTCAGCAAATCCAAAGGGAAAAAAAACCCTTAGATTGATTTAGGGGCTTCTTGGTGTAACAGCTTTATTGCAACAGGAAGAAACAGAGTCTGTGTCCCAATTCCCTATCTCATACAAATAGTATACGTACAGTATGTGCTGTAATATGCACTCACATTCATAGTATAAGGTTTCTGATGTTAGGATGCAAGAAATACACTCAGCTGCCAGTGTATTAGGTACAAATTGCTAAAACTAATGCAGTCTAATGTATCAGTTCTGCAATAAAACCTGTCTTCATGGAGGTTATAAAGTTTTTGCTGAAACTTTTAGAGAGGTGTCGTATTGGAGGATGAATTTTGTGGTGTTGCATTATACAAAAAGGTGTCCTGCTATTTAGCCTACCCTCATTGATACAAACGGCTAAGGATTTAAGGATGTCCTGTCCAGTCATAGTTTTAGGTTAGAGGCGGCGACCAGGGGAGTTGACCCTTGATGAGCACAAATCCCAAGGTTACGTTTCTACTGTATCCTAAGACATATAAGATACATTTGGACATGTCTTATACGTGTTATATGTATTTTCCCCAAACAAACATGCAAACAACAAGCTTTAGTGATAAGAACATGCAGAAAATATTCCAATATATGAAATTATGCTGTTGATGTCACAGTTTGGTTTTCTGAGACTTAAGGCAGAGTTTGGTAGATCTCAGGGGGAAGGAGTCTGGTTTTCAGTCTCAGTCTCCGGAATCAAGGAAGTTTGGAAAATTGAAATGAAATATAAATTCTTCATGGGAAAGGATCCCCCAAAGGAGGTCTGTGTTTGTTTTCCTTTGGAGTACACTGAATGGACGAGGAGTGTGAGGTGAAGAGTTTAGAAGTCCCTCTTTGTGGGGAGCAGGGAAACACAGGCATCATGCACTACAATTCAATACATGCGCCGTCCAAAGTCAAGCAAAGTGTGACTTCAGAATGCCATTGCCAACTAAAAGAGATGGCCAAATATGTTTCCAAAAATGTAATACAACATTTTTGAACACTCAAAAATCAAGTTGTTTTTAGCATGCATGCTAACTTTTTAATAATACTTGAAATTGCGCCAATCAATAGCTTTGTTTCTGTGCACACAATGTCAACACAGCATGAATGAAACCTCTTATATTCTGATGCGTCCAGAGTTTGGTCAATTGGCGGCACTGGAGGACAGGTCAGCGTCCATCAAAGATACTGGGCTTGATCCTCTGGGGACCGTGAACATCTAATTTCACAAAAAAACATTTCAGAACAAAAACTATGGTCTAAACTGGAGGTTGACAGTGACAGCAGTGCAGGTACAGACAGGAAAGATTCTTGAGACTTGAGACCTGGCTAAAATCGACAAAAAGAAGAAAAAAAAAAACTGTTTTACCTATAAGTGTCAATCTGTACAATGAAAGAAATCTTACTTTTAGCATTGCTGTCCACGTCATCATGTGGCTCGTTGCTGCCTTTTGAAGAAATTAAGATAATTTTAGTCTTGAGTTTATTTTGGCAGAGGTACATCATAACCATAATACCCACATGTTATTTTAAGAACTTTATTGAAATCTATTTTCAATATAAGCAGAAAAAGTCATAACAGAACAAGGGGAGCCAAGAGACAGAAAATGTTTGACAATAAACTTACCTTCAACCTTTAAATAAATCACACTGAAAATTGGACGTCCATTTGTGTAAAATCCACAAAAATAGAGTCCAGAGTCAGATACATCCACTTGTTTGATTTTGAGATAGACAGTAGAGATGTTGGATCTCATTTCAAAGTTTCCGTCTTGATATCCATCGCAGAATTCATCTGCGCTGTCAGACCGGAACATAATAGAGATACAGCTGACCTTGGTTCGGTTGACCAGTCTGAACCAGAATGTCACGGATTCATGTTTGGAAATGTTGGCGATCAGCAGGGTGACTTCCTCGCCAGGCTGGACCTCCACAGTCTGAGACTGAGACACTGAGACAGAGATCCAGCCTGAAAGAAAGAGCAGAGACAAGAAGAGATTTACCTGTTTTAAAGCAACATGAAGGTAAACAATAGCTCTAGCAAGAATGTAATAAGTAACTAAATTTCATTTACCATGAGTTAAACAGACAATAACACAATTAGCAATGAAGGTGAGAGTAATTCACTTCCAGAACTTACTGAGGCTGCAGAGAATGAAAGGTGCTCTCATGGTAAAGTTCAGCATTGTGTGTATGACTGAAGCTCTGCAATGTCCGTAACTGAAGTGTGCCCAGGAAGGGTGCATTTTCAACATAAACAGGAGGGTGCTCTTCTTCTGTGGTTCTCTCTCTCCTTCAAGACAATCTGATGTCCCTCCCAAGTCTAACCTCAGCGTAGTGCAGTTGTTGACAGGTTGCCAAACCTGCATGGATTGAGGAATAATGTTTTCCATACAGGTTTACCTTGAAATCAGGCTAAGTAACTGGTAACTGGAATTGTTAGACTGGCCAGAACAATTTCACACCCAGTCTGCCCAGTCAGAGAGACAGGGAAGATGTGGTGGTGGCAGGAGTAGAGGACGAGCCACGAGAGGTGGAGGAAGGCGAGGGAGAAGGAGAGCAGCTAGAGCAGCAGCAGCATCAGTAACTGAGCTTGAGGAAACAGTGGAGGAATGTTGCGAGAGAGGACGGCCGCAACACACACAGGTTTATAACCTACTCGCAGTTACTACTTGTTCATCCTCTCATGTTGGTCTGAGGGCAGACTGGACGCTACCGTGACTGACTATCGCCTCTTGAGGTGAAAAAGTGGTATTATGAGGCGGGCCTAGCTGGAGCTAGCTGGTTAGCGTGCTAACTTCAGGAGATATCTCTGCAAAACAATACATAGACAAGATGTTATTTCTTCACAGCTGAGATGTAAATGATGAGGCCTGTTAGATGAAAACTTTTAAAAAGTAAAATCTGAAAGAACACGATAAATAATTTGTGCTTTTTTTCTATAAGGTTGGCATATTGACTAATACCCTCTGTATTTCTTTATACTGAAGAACATAGTACATCTATATAGTAACAGGATGTCTAAACTGTGATTAAAACAGGCACGTGTATAATAATATTCTGAATTCTGAATTAAGAATAAAATCCATTCCAAATTTTGTATAGATAGATTGAGAGGAGAATGTAAACGCTGGACAACGTAGTGATTACTTTAGTGAACATGTAGAGGAAGATTTAGATGTCTGACTGCTGACATTAATCCTGCAACTTACTCATTCCCTCTGATGAAAGATGGCCGACTGAAAGTAATGTTGGCATTAGATCCACACCCACAGCACTCGATAGTGTTCGTTAGCTTACCTTTTTATAAATGTCGGCATGCTGCCTGCATGTTTTCATAGTTTGTCTCAGCTGTTCTCATTGGATTGCAGCAGAATTTAGTCCATACATTTTTTTTTTTTTTACCAGAACTGGTAACACACAAGCAGGTCAAGCAGTTAAGTCAGCTTCTGAACAACAAGAGATACTTTTGGGCTGCAAAGGATATTGTTTTACTAATCAGGAGCCTGGCTAAAGTGTGTGATTCCACAGATGTATGCAGGTCATTGAATGAGACTTTTTTATTAAAACAACAATGAGTTCTTTGTCCATTTGTTCATCTTGTATCGTTCAGTTTTTATTCACTGACGGCATTGTAATATATTTCGTCGTAGTTTTCACTTTCAAACGTACGTTTTATTCAGTTTTAGTCTCGTTTTCATCGTGGAAAAACGGTCGTCAAGAAATATTTTTCATCACAGTTGTCAGTGCTGCAGAGTTAGTTGTTATCATATGGTCAATACATTTAACTCATGTTCAGGGAGAAACTGCTGAAATAACCAAATGAGCTATCAGGGGAAACCCCTTACCATATTAGCATATTATCTGACATTATTATATACAGTAGATCACTTATATAGATCACAATACTCCATATTAGTATCACTTCAATCTTTGTTTTTTTGCCAATGTATTTGTTTGGTTTTTCATCTGTAACACTCTATTTTAAAACCTGCTATTTATCATGTAGAAGCTGTATACAAGAAATCGATAAATGGTTTATTGCACAGTATAATGTGTAGTTGAAAGAAGATATGAGGAGATGAGAAGTCTTAGTGAATGAGTGACAATATAATCCCACACAGTTTTAATCATATAAGATAGATCTTTATGTTTTATATGAGTATGGAATATCAAGCATTTATATATTATATATATTAAAGAAGAAATGATTCATAAATACTTCTTCACTCTGACTGAATGACAACTGAGCATACTCTCTGCTGATGAAGGCCATGAGAGCGGCTGAAAGCTTTGAAAGATATCTTGAATCTTTAAAGTTAAAAACTGTCAAAATTTAACTTTGAAGCTCAGACCTTCATAAGTTTTGAATACATTTATAAATTATATTACACCTGCCTGCAAATTATTTGCACATGTGAAGAAATCGTTAATAAATCTTTTATAACTCACCGAAAGGCTTTGTTCATGTGTAATCATATATCATTAAATGTGGTGACAGCTATGTTATGGTGTGTTATTAATCATTTGTTAATTTTTTACATTAATAAACACCTGAAATGTCCTAGTTAGTTATATTAAATTTACTAAGCTTTAATATTCTGCTAATGAATACTAAAAAGTGTTACTGATAGGGGTGGGCTTTCATAGGCCTTTGGTGTGTTCAATTTTGTTAACTAAAGAGAAAAGGCTCATGCTCTGTTTTATGTACTGTTTAAGTGAATTTGTGCCAGAGGTATCATTTTGGCAAATGCTAGGAGTTGAAGTACCAAGAGTTGTTTTGATATGAAATTGGTCATTTTATCCAAAAAAAAAACATTGTTCAGAGTCTTCCCTACTGGCTCCGTCACCGTGACAACACCATGACATTATGAGGCAAGGGTTAAACATTCTAGAACTCGACATCAAAGACATTGGTGTGCCTTTGATTTTGTGTGCAGAATCTAAGATAACATTAGTTTTCAGAATTTCTAACCGTCTTATTTGAAACAGTTTGGAAAACTATCATCTCAGATAAGAGTGAATCCACCCAGAGGCCATTCTCAGAGAACCAGGCATCCACCAGCTCATCCTGTACAGCTGAAAGAAGACCACAAAGCCACCGACACTTTCTGAAGAGGAGAAATCTAGGATGGCTCACGTCAAGAGTCTAGAGAAAAGCAAGAGGCCCTACGCTGACATCTCACAGAGACGCGCTGGAAGCCCAGGAAGCAGCTCCCCAGAAAGGAAAAAGAGGAGAATCTGTGTAGAAATAAATCTGCTAAAAAGGCCCTTCAGTGAAGTTTCAAAGGGCAGCGTAAGATACCAAGAGTATCCCTCCCCAGAAAGGAAGAGCATGAGGGTCAGCAGCAGTACAAAGGAAGACAGATACCTGCCAAGCACCTCCAAACAGGATCCTTCTCCTATGATCCAGTCAGAGAGGACGAGAGAGAATGCCTCAACATACCGGGACACGGAATCTCAGACAGCATGTCGAGAGAGAAGAAGAGGAAGGATGACAGGACAGAGACAAAAAAGTCCCAAAGATATGGATCATTGGGTCTAGTTACATTCATCGCGGGAGACAGCAGCGCATGAGAATTTCAGGGAGAATTTCGCACTTAATGCCAAAGTTGAGTGGTTTGGCAAAGAAGGCATGCGCTGGAGCGGTGTCCTTCCCCATTTTATGGCCAGTTGGCAGCACAGAGTCCCCCTGACATTTTGGTTGTCCACGCAGGTGGCAACGATCTGGGACTGATATCTGCCAAGGTACTTGCATGTAAAATGGTGAGGGACTTGGTGCAGCTCCATAAAGAGTTTCCCTCCATGACAGTTGCATATTCCTGCATCAATGAGAGGCAAGTGTGGAGAAATGGACAGTCAGGGAACATGAATGATGAGAGGAAGACTGTCAACACACTGATGAGAGAGGCCGCTGGCTACTTTGGCGGTGAAGTTATTGAACATCCCCTCCTGAAGTTATTCAGCAACCGCATCTTTCTGCCAGATGGAGTGCACTTCAACAAGGAAGGAAACAGAGTCTTTGTGTGGAGTATCCGTGGTGCCCTAAAGAAGATCCTTCAGACCAAAAATCCCACCTGACTTCTCCCTGGGCCTGTGTGGGTGGTCTGGTTGCATCCCACAATACAAAGACATGCAGGTTCACTGGCCAATACCAATTGAATGTAGGTGACAATGTGAATTGTTCTCTGTCTATATGTACCAACCTTGACTAAAGAAATAAAAATGTGCCCCAAATAAAAAAACAAACAAACGACTGTACATTGGTGCAATGTCTGTAGCGACAAAACCGCAGTAATAAAAACTCCAACTAACAATTTTCAAATGAATAATTTGCACTTTTTATCTAGTTTAATCTTGTTTTTCCTCTTGGAAAAAAAGGTTGTCATTGAATAGTTTTGGACACAGTTTTTGTGGATGAAATTAACACTGCTCTGCAGCACCAGTGGAACAGGAAGGAAGGCTGCAGGTTAGTTGGTGTTTGCTGTTTCAGCAAATCCAAAGGGAAAAAAAACCCTTAGATTGATTTAGGGGCTTCTTGGTGTAACAGCTTTATTGCAACAGGAAGAAACAGAGTCTGTGTCCCAATTCCCTATCTCATACAAATAGTATACGTACAGTATGTGCTGTAATATGCACTCACATTCATAGTATAAGGTTTTTGATGTTAGGATGCAAGAAATACACTCAGCTGCCAGTGTATTAGGTACAAATTGCTAAAACTAATGCAGTCTAATGCATCAGTTCTGCAATAAAACCTGTCTTCATGGAGGTTATAAAGTTTTTGCTGAAACTTTTAGAGAGGTGTCGTATTGGAGGATGAATTTTGTGGTGTTGCATTATACAAAAAGGTGTCCTGCTATTTAGCCTACCCTCATTGATACAAACGGCTAAGGGATTTAAGGATGTCCTGTCCAGTCATAGTTTTAGGTTAGAGAGGCGGCGACCAGGGGAGTTGACCCTTGATGAACACAAATCCCAAGGTTACGTTTCTACTGTATCCTAAGACATATAAGATACATTTGGACATGTCTTATACGTGTTATATGTATTTTCCCCAAACAAACATGCAAACAACAAGCTTTAGTGATAAGAACATGCAGAAAATATTCCAATATATGAAATTATGCTGTTGATGTCACAGTTTGGTTTTCTGAGACTTAAGGCAGAGTTTGGTAGATCTCAGGGGGAAGGAGTCTGGTTTTTCAGTCTCAGTCTCCGGAATCAAGGAAGTTTGGAAAATTGAAATGAAATATAAATTCTTCATGGGAAAGGGATCCCCCAAAAGGAGGTCTGTGTTTGTTTTCCTTTGGAGTACACTGAATGGACGAGGAGTGTGAGGTGAAGAGTTTAGAAGTCCCTCTTTGTGGGGAGCAGGGAAACACAGGCATCATGCACTACAATTCAATACATGCGCCGTCCAAAGTCAAGCAAAGTGTGACTTCAGAATGCCATTGCCAACTAAAAGAGATGGCAAAATATGTTTCCAAAAATGTAATACAACATTTTTGAACACTCAAAAATCAAGTTGTTTTTAGCATGCATGCTAACTTTTTAATAATACTTGAAATTGCGCCAATCAATAGCTTTGTTTCTGTGCACACAATGTCAACACAGCATGAATGAAACCTCTTATATTCTGATGCGTCCAGAGTTTGGTCAATTGGCGGCACTGGAGGACAGGTCAGCGTCCATCAAAGATACTGGGCTTGATCCTCTGGGGACCGTGAACATCTAATTTCACAAAAAAACATTTCAGAACAAAAACTATGGTCTAAACTGGAGGTTGACAGTGACAGCAGTGCAGGTACAGACAGGAAAGATTCAACTCTTTTCCTGCAACACGCAGCATGCGACTGTAAAGTACTGCTGCTCTGTTGCTCGGCCTCATGGAGTAATTACTTGAAAAATTCAACTCTGCTTTGTTTCCACCTGTCAGGCAACACAAAGAACAATCTGCCAGCCAGCTGACTGAGAGTTTTGTGTTACGATGTGGCTATTCAGTTCTGCTTGACGGCTTAAAGAACGGAAACAAACAGCCTCTGCGGTAGAGTTAATTTTGGTACCCTACTTTGATTTAGTTTAGTAATTCAGACGCAGCATATCATTTCACACACATGAAGAGACAGATTTTTTTTTTTTTTTAACATCTAACAGGCCTCATCATCATCAACTAAGCTGTGCTCAGACCACACTGTGTTGTCTCTTCCGGTCAAACATGTGATTAGTACCTCACTCACTCCTCCACTGCTGCAGAACTTCATCTACAGTATCGCTCCTTATATGAGATTTTGGACATTCATCACAGTCCTTACTTTCAATGACTTTAAGAAGGATTAAATAGGAAAATAAAATAACATGACAAACTAAAAGAATCTCAAAGAAAGACGAGACTGATTTTGAGAAAGAAAATGGACATAATGGATAATGGATCTTATTTGAAAATGGACATAATGGATCTTATTTCAAATTTTTCTGTTTCAAATCCATCACAATATGAATCACTGCTATCTAGGCTGAACACAGAGGACATACAGCTGGCCTTGGTTCCGTTGACCACTCTTGACAGGTTGTCATTGTCGGATAGGTGCAAATGCTGGAGCACAGCTGTGTGACACTGTGATCAGGCTGGACCTCCACGGTCTGAGACTCAGCCACTTAGACAGAGATCCAGCCTGATCTGAAAAGAAATTTAATTGTTTTACAGTAACGTGAAAGCGAATAATACCTCTTCATAATAGTAACAAGCAAATAAGTTAGCACGAATCGGATGTTTTGACAAGCCATACAAAGCCCCGCTATGCATCAATGTGACACAGCATTGGTTCCAGTTGCCTCCTGTACCTGGTGGCCGCATAAGTAACATTTGGCTGACTCATTTTTAACATTTTTTTCTATTTTGCTTTTGCTCGAAAAGTCACTGCTGCGTAGTTCAGGCCATCAGAGCCATGATTACAGGCTTAATGTGGTGACTTGACATGATTTTAATTCCCAGACAGATACTGGATTTTGGCGGCTTATACTGATATTGATATCTGGCCAGTATTCATCTATAAATACATATGATTAACAATAAATAAAATATCAGCTTATACGATACAGCACCAGCTGTTTTTTTCGTGGAGCTCTATCAAAAAGATATAAAATTAAAGTTGATTCACCTCACTTTGGTCTGGATTCTGTTCTTCACCATCAGTTCAGTGACAGAATCGGTGCAACCAGTTTTGCATTTTTCAAACATATTAACACAACTTTAAGAGACCTTCCAGTAGCAGGATAGACACAGTAACCCTGAAAAAGTGCCCGTCTGAAGTTTCCTGTTTTGAACAACCACACCAGTGAAAACCAACAGTCCGACGACCCAGGATCACACTCGTCAGCTTTACTATTCAGACTCTTCTACAAGAAAGATCATTAGGTTAGATTCTGTTTCCCTTTAGAGACTTGAGACCTGGCTAAAATCGACAAAAAGAAGAAAAAAAAAAACTGTTTTACCTATAAGTGTCAATCTGTACAATGAAAGAAATCTTACTTTTAGAATTGCTGTCCACGTCATCATGTGGCTCGTTGCTGCCTTTTGAAGAAATTAAGATAATTTTAGTCTTGAGTTTATTTTGGCAGAGGTACATCATAACCATAATAGCCACATGTTATTTTAAGAACTTTATTGAAATCTATTTTCAATATAAGCAGAAAAGGTCATAACAGAACAAGGGGAGCCAAGAGACAGAAAATGTTTGACAATAAACTTACCTTCAACCTTTAAATAAATCACACTGAAAATTGGACGTCCATTTGTGTGAAATCCACAAAAATAGAGTCCAGAGTCAGATACATCCACTTGTTTGATTTTGAGATAGAAGTAGAGATGTTGGATCTCATTTCAAAGTTTCCGTCTTGATATCCATCGCAGAATTCAGCTGCGCTGTCAGACCGGAACATAATAGAGATACAGCTGACCTTGGTTCGGTTGACCAGTCTGAACCAGAATGTCACGGATTCATGTTTGGAAATGTTGGCGATCAGCAGGGTGACTTCCTCGCCAGGCTGGACCTCCACAGTCTGAGACTGAGACACTGAGACAGAGATCCAGCCTGAAACAAAGAGCAGAGACAAGAAGAGATTTACCTGTTTTAAAGCAACATGAAGGTAAACAATAGCTCTAGCAAGAATGTAATAAGTAACTAAATTTCATTTACCATGAGTTAAACAGACAATAACACAATTAGCAATGAAGGTGAGAGTAATTCACTTCCAGAACTTACTGAGGCTGCAGAGAATGAAAGGTGCTCTCATGGTAAAGTTCAGCATTGTGTGTATGACTGAAGCTCTGCAATGTCCGTAACTGAAGTGTGCCCAGGAAGGGTGCATTTTCAACATAAACAGGAGGGGTGCTCTTCTTCTGTGGTTCTCTCTCTCCTTCCAAGACAATCTGATGTCCCTCCCAAGTCTAACCTCAGCGTAGTGCAGTTGTTGACAGGTTGCCAAACCTGCATGGATTGAGGAATAATGTTTTCCATACAGGTTTACCTTGAAATCAGGCTAAGTAACTGGTAACTGGAATTGTTAGACTGGCCAGAACAATTTCACACCCAGTCTGCCCAGTCAGAGAGACAGGGAAGATGTGGTGGTGGCAGGAGTAGAGGACGAGCCACGAGAGGTGGAGGAAGGCGAGGGAGAAGGAGAGCAGCTAGAGCAGCAGCAGCATCAGTAACTGAGCTTGAGGAAACAGTGGAGGAATGTTGCGAGAGAGGACGGCCGCAACACACACAGGTTTATAACCTACTCGCAGTTACTACTTGTTCATCCTCTCATGTTGGTCTGAGGGCAGACTGGACGCTACCGTGACTGACTATCGCCTCTTGAGGTGAAAAAGTGGTATTATGAGGCGGGCCTAGCTGGAGCTAGCTGGTTAGCGTGCTAACTTCAGGAGATATCTCTGCAAAACAATACATAGACAAGATGTTATTTCTTCACAGCTGAGATGTAAATGATGAGGCCTGTTAGATGAAAACTTTTAAAAAGTAAAACCTGAAAGAACACGATAAATAATTTCTGCTTTTTTTCTATAAGGTTGGCATATTGACTAGTACCCTCTGTATTTCTTTATACTGAAGAACATAGTACATCTATATAGTAACAGGATGTCTAAACTGTGATTAAAACAGGCACGTGTATAATAATATTCTGAATTACTGAATTAAGAATAAAATCCATTCCAAATTTTGTATAGATAGATTGAGAGGAGAAGGTAAACGCTGGACAACGTAGTGATTACTTTAGTGAACATGTAGAGGAAGATTTAGATGTCTGACTGCTGACATTAATCCTGCAACTTACTCATTCCCTCTGATGAAAGATGGCCGACTGAAAGTAATGTTGGCGTTAGATCCACACCCACAGCACTCGATAGTGTTCGTTAGCTTACCTTTTTATAAATGTCGGCATGCTGCCTGCATGTTTTCATAGTTTGTCTCAGCTGTTCTCATTGGATTGCAGCAGAATTTAGTCCATACATTTTTTTTTTTTTTACCAGAACTGGTAACACACAAGCAGGTCAAGCAGTTAAGTCAGCTTCTGAACAACAAGAGATACTTTTGGGCTGCAAAGGATATTGTTTTACTAATCAGGAGCCTGGCTAAAGTGTGTGATTCCACAGATGTATGCAGGTCATTGAATGAGACTTTTTTATTAAAACAACAATGAGTTCTTTGTCCATTTGTTCATCTTGTATCGTTCAGTTTTTATTCACTGACGGCATTGTAATATATTTCGTCGTAGTTTTCACTTTCAAACGTACGTTTTATTTAGTTTTAGTCTCGTTTTCATCGTGGAAAAAGGTCGTCAAGAAATATTTTTCATCACAGTTGTCAGTGCTGCAGAGTTAGTTGTTATCATATGGTCAATACATTTAACTCATGTTCAGGGAGAAACTGCTGAAATAACCAAATGAGCTATCAGGGGAAACCCCTTACCATATTAGCATATTATCTGACATAATTACATACAGTAGATCACTTATATAGATCACACTACTCCATATTAGTATCACTTCAATCTTTGTTTTTTTGCCAATGTATTTGTTTGGTTTTTCATCTGTAACACTCTATTTTAAAACCTGCTATTTATCATGTAGAAGCTGTATACAAGAAATCGATAAATGGTTTATTGCACAGTATAATGTGTAGTTGAAAGAAGATATGAGGAGATGAGAAGTCTTAGTGAATGAGTGACAATATAATCCCACACAGTTTTAATCATATAAGATAGATCTTTATGTTTTATATGAGTATGGAATATCAAGCATTTATATATTATATATATTAATGAAGAAATGATTCATAAATACTTCTTCACTCTGACTGAATGACAACTGAGCATACTCTCTGCTGATGAAGGCCATGAGAGCGGCTGAAAGCTTTGAAAGATATCTTGAATCTTTAAAGTTAAAAACTGTCAAAATTTAACTTTGAAGCTCAGACCTTCATAAGTTTTGAATACATTTATAAATTATATTACACCTGCCTGCAAATTATTTGCACATGTGAAGAAATCGTTAATAAATCTTTTTATAACTCACCGAAAGGCTTTGTTCATGTGTAATCATATATCATTAAATGTGGTGACAGCTATGTTATGGTGTGTTATTAATCATTTGTTAATTTTTTACATTAATAAACACCTGAAATGTCCTAGTTAGTTATATTAAATTTACTAAGCTTTAATATTCTGCTAATGAATACTAAAAAGTGTTACTGATAGGGGTGGGCTTTCATAGGCCTTTGGTGTGTTCAATTTTGTTAACTAAAGAGAAAAGGCTCATGCTCTGTTTTATGTACTGTTTAAGTGAATTTGTGCCAGAGGTATCATTTTGGCAAATGCTAGGAGTTGAAGTACCAAGAGTTGTTTTGATATGAAATTGGTCATTTTATCCAAAAAAAACATTGTTCAGAGTCTTCCCTACTGGCTCCGTCACCGTGACAACACCATGACATTATGAGGCAAGGGTTAAACATTCTAGAACTCGACATCAAAGACATTGGTGTGCCTTTGATTTTGTGTGCAGAATCTAAGATAACATTAGTTTTCAGAATTTCTAACCGTCTTATTTGAAACAGTTTGGAAAACTATCATCTCAGATAAGAGTGAATCCACCCAGAGGCCATTCTCAGAGAACCAGGCATCCACCAGCTCATCCTGTACAGCTGAAAGAAGACCACAAAGCCACCGACACTTTCTGAAGAGGAGAAATCTAGGATGGCTCACGTCAAGAGTCTAGAGAAAAGCAAGAGGCCCTACGCTGACATCTCACAGAGACGCGCTGGAAGCCCAGGAAGCAGCTCCCCAGAAAGGAAAAAGAGGAGAATCTGTGTAGAAATAAATCTGCTAAAAAGGCCCTTCAGTGAAGTTTCAAAGGGCAGCGTAAGATACCAAGAGTATCCCTCCCCAGAAAGGAAGAGCATGAGGGTCAGCAGCAGTACAAAGGAAGACAGATACCTGCCAAGCACCTCCAAACAGGATCCTTCTCCTATGATCCAGTCAGAGAGGACGAGAGAGAATGCCTCAACATACCGGGACACCGGAATCTCAGACAGCATGTCGAGAGAGAAGAAGAGGAAGGATGACAGGACAGAGACAAAAAAAGTCCCAAAGATATGGATCATTGGGTCTAGTTACATTCATCGCGGGAGACAGCAGCGCATGAGAATTTCAGGGAGAATTTCGCACTTAATGCCAAAGTTGAGTGGTTTGGCAAAGAAGGCATGCGCTGAGCGGTGTCCTTCCCCATTTTATGGCCAGTTGGCAGCACAGAGTCCCCCTGACATTTTGGTTGTCCACGCAGGTGGCAACGATCTGGGACTGATATCTGCCAAGGTACTTGCATGTAAAATGGTGAGGGACTTGGTGCAGCTCCATAAAGAGTTTCCCTCCATGACAGTTGCATATTCCTGCATCAATGAGAGGCAAGTGTGGAGAAATGGACAGTCAGGGAACATGAATGATGAGAGGAAGACTGTCAACACACTGATGAGAGAGGCCGCTGGCTACTTTGGCGGTGAAGTTATTGAACATCCCCTCCTGAAGTTATTCAGCAACCGCATCTTTCTGCCAGATGGAGTGCACTTCAACAAGGAAGGAAACAGAGTCTTTGTGTGGAGTATCCGTGGTGCCCTAAAGAAGATCCTTCAGACCAAAAATCCCACCTGACTTCTCCCTGGGCCTGTGTGGGTGGTCTGGTTGCATCCCACAATACAAAGACATGCAGGTTCACTGGCCAATACCAATTGAATGTAGGTGACAATGTGAATTGTTCTCTGTCTATATGTACCAACCTTGACTAAAGAAATAAAAATGTGCCCCAAATTAAAAAAAAACAAACGACTGTACATTGGTGCAATGTCTGTAGCGACAAAACCGCAGTAATAAAAACTCCAACTAACAATTTTCAAATGAATAATTTGCACTTTTTATCTAGTTTAATCTTGTTTTTCCTCTTGGAAAAAAAGGTTGTCATTGAATAGTTTTGGACACAGTTTTTGTGGATGAAATTAACACTGCTCTGCAGCACCAGTGGAACAGGAAGGAAGGCTGCAGGTTAGTTGGTGTTTGCTGTTTCAGCAAATCCAAAGGGAAAAAAAACCCTTAGATTGATTTAGGGGCTTCTTGGTGTAACAGCTTTATTGCAACAGGAAGAAACAGAGTCTGTGTCCCAATTCCCTATCTCATACAAATAGTATACGTACAGTATGTGCTGTAATATGCACTCACATTCATAGTATAAGGTTTCTGATGTTAGGATGCAAGAAATACACTCAGCTGCCAGTGTATTAGGTACAAATTGCTAAAACTAATGCAGTCTAATGCATCAGTTCTGCAATAAAACCTGTCTTCATGGAGGTTATAAAGTTTTTGCTGAAACTTTTAGAGAGGTGTCGTATTGGAGGATGAATTTTGTGGTGTTGCATTATACAAAAAGGTGTCCTGCTATTTAGCCTACCCTCATTGATACAAACGGCTAAGGGATTTAAGGATGTCCTGTCCAGTCATAGTTTTAGGTTAGAGAGGCGGCGACCAGGGGAGTTGACCCTTGATGAGCACAAATCCCAAGGTTACGTTTCTACTGTATCCTAAGACATATAAGATACATTTGGACATGTCTTATACGTGTTATATGTATTTTCCCCAAACAAACATGCAAACAACAAGCTTTAGTGATAAGAACATGCAGAAAATATTCCAATATATGAAATTATGCTGTTGATGTCACAGTTTGGTTTTCTGAGACTTAAGGCAGAGTTTGGTAGATCTCAGGGGGAAGGAGTCTGGTTTTTCAGTCTCAGTCTCCGGAATCAAGGAAGTTTGGAAAATTGAAATGAAATATAAATTCTTCATGGGAAAGGGATCCCCAAAAAGGAGGTCTGTGTTTGTTTTCCTTTGGAGTACACTGAATGGACGAGGAGTGTGAGGTGAAGAGTTTAGAAGTCCCTCTTTGTGGGGAGCAGGGAAACACAGGCATCATGCACTACAATTCAATACATGCGCCGTCCAAAGTCAAGCAAAGTGTGACTTCAGAATGCCATTGCCAACTAAAAGAGATGGCAAAATATGTTTCCAAAAATGTAATACAACATTTTTGAACACTCAAAAATCAAGTTGTTTTTAGCATGCATGCTAACTTTTTAATAATACTTGAAATTGCGCCAATCAATAGCTTTGTTTCTGTGCACACAATGTCAACACAGCATGAATGAAACCTCTTATATTCTGATGCGTCCAGAGTTTGGTCAATTGGCGGCACTGGAGGACAGGTCAGCGTCCATCAAAGATACTGGGCTTGATCCTCTGGGGACCGTGAACATCTAATTTCACAAAAAAACATTTCAGAACAAAAACTATGGTCTAAACTGGAGGTTGACAGTGACAGCAGTGCAGGTACAGACAGGAAAGATTCAACTCTTTTCCTGCAACACGCAGCATGCGACTGTAAAGTACTGCTGCTCTGTTGCTCGGCCTCATGGAGTAATTACTTGAAAAATTCAACTCTGCTTTGTTTCCACCTGTCAGGCAACACAAAGAACAATCTGCCAGCCAGCTGACTGAGAGTTTTGTGTTACGATGTGGCTATTCAGTTCTGCTTGACGGCTTAAAGAACGGAAACAAACAGCCTCTGCGGTAGAGTTAATTTTGGTACCCTACTTTGATTTAGTTTAGTAATTCAGACGCAGCATATCATTTCACACACATGAAGAGACAGATTTTTTTTTTTTTAACATCTAACAGGCCTCATCATCATCAACTAAGCTGTGCTCAGACCACACTGTGTTGTCTCTTCCGGTCAAACATGTGATTAGTACCTCACTCACTCCTCCACTGCTGCAGAACTTCATCTACAGTATCGCTCCTTATATGAGATTTTGGACATTCATCACAGTCCTTACTTTCAATGACTTTAAGAAGGATTAAATAGGAAAATAAAATAACATGACAAACTAAAAGAATCTCAAAGAAAGACGAGACTGATTTTGAGAAAGAAAATGGACATAATGGATAATGGATCTTATTTGAAAATGGACATAATGGATCTTATTTCAAATTTTTCTGTTTCAAATCCATCACAATATGAATCACTGCTATCTAGGCTGAACATAGAGGACATACAGCTGGCCTTGGTTCCGTTGACCACTCTTGACAGGTTGTCATTGTCGGATAGGTGCAAATGCTGGAGCACAGCTGTGTGACACTGTGATCAGGCTGGACCTCCACGGTCTGAGACTCAGCCACTTAGACAGAGATCCAGCCTGATCTGAAAAGAAATTTAATTGTTTTACAGTAACGTGAAAGCGAATAATACCTCTTCATAATAGTAACAAGCAAATAAGTTAGCACGAATCGGATGTTTTGACAAGCCATACAAAGCCCCGTTGCGTATCAATGTGACACAGCATTGGTTCCAGTTGCCTCCTGTACCTGGTGGCCGCATAAGTAACATTTGGCTGACTCATTTTTAACATTTTTTTCTATTTTGCTTTTGCTCGAAAAGTCACTGCTGCGTAGTTCAGGCCATCAGAGCCATGATTACAGGCTTAATGTGGTGACTTGACATGATTTTAATTCCCAGACAGATACTGGATTTTGGCGGCTTATACTGATATTGATATCTGGCCAGTAATCATCTATAAATACATATGATTAACAATAAATAAAATATCAGCTTATACGATACAGCACCAGCTGTTTTTTCGGTGGAGCTCTATCAAAAAAGATATAAAATTAAAGTTGGATTCACCTCACTTTGGTCTGGATTCTGTTCTTCACCATCAGTTCAGTGACAGAATCGGTGCAACCAGTTTTGCATTTTTCAAACATATTAACACAACTTTAAGAGACCTTCCAGTAGCAGGATAGACACAGTAACCCTGAAAAAGTGCCCGTCTGAAGTTTCCTGTTTTGAACAACCACACCAGTGAAAACCAACAGTCCGACGACCCAGGATCACACTCGTCAGCTTTACTATTCAGACTCTTCTACAAGAAAGATCATTAGGTTAGATTCTGTTTCCCTTTAGAGACTTGAGACCTGGCTAAAATCGACAAAAAGAAGAAAAAAAAAAAACTGTTTTACCTATAAGTGTCAATCTGTACAATGAAAGAAATCTTACTTTTAGAATTGCTGTCCACGTCATCATGTGGCTCGTTGCTGCCTTTTGAAGAAATTAAGATAATTTTAGTCTTGAGTTTATTTTGGCAGAGGTACATCATAACCATAATACCCACATGTTATTTTAAGAACTTTATTGAAATCTATTTTCAATATAAGCAGAAAAAGTCATAACAGAACAAGGGGAGCCAAGAGACAGAAAATGTTTGACAATAAACTTACCTTCAACCTTTAAATAAATCACACTGAAAATTGGACGTCCATTTGTGTGAAATCCACAAAAATAGAGTCCAGAGTCAGATACATCCACTTGTTTGATTTTGAGATAGAAGTAGAGATGTTGGATCTCATTTCAAAGTTTCCGTCTTGATATCCATCGCAGAATTCAGCTGCGCTGTCAGACCGGAACATAATAGAGATACAGCTGACCTTGGTTCGGTTGACCAGTCTGAACCAGAATGTCACGGATTCATGTTTGGAAATGTTGGCGATCAGCAGGGTGACTTCCTCGCCAGGCTGGACCTCCACAGTCTGAGACTGAGACACTGAGACAGAGATCCAGCCTGAAACAAAGAGCAGAGACAAGAAGAGATTTACCTGTTTTAAAGCAACATGAAGGTAAACAATAGCTCTAGCAAGAATGTAATAAGTAACAAAATTTCATTTACCATGAGTTAAACAGACAATAACACAATTAGCAATGAAGGTGAGAGTAATTCACTTCCAGAACTTACTGAGGCTGCAGAGAATGAAAGGTGCTCTCATGGTAAAGTTCAGCATTGTGTGTATGACTGAAGCTCTGCAATGTCCGTAACTGAAGTGTGCCCAGGAAGGGTGCATTTTCAACATAAACAGGAGGGGTGCTCTTCTTCTGTGGTTCTCTCTCTCCTTCCAAGACAATCTGATGTCCCTCCCAAGTCTAACCTCAGCGTAGTGCAGTTGTTGACAGGTTGCCAAACCTGCATGGATTGAGGAATAATGTTTTCCATACAGGTTTACCTTGAAATCAGGCTAAGTAACTGGTAACTGGAATTGTTAGACTGGCCAGAACAATTTCACACCCAGTCTGCCCAGTCAGAGAGACAGGGAAGATGTGGTGGTGGCAGGAGTAGAGGACGAGCCACGAGAGGTGGAGGAAGGCGAGGGAGAAGGAGAGCAGCTAGAGCAGCAGCAGCATCAGTAACTGAGCTTGAGGAAACAGTGGAGGAATGTTGCGAGAGAGGACGGCCGCAACACACACAGGTTTATAACCTACTCGCAGTTACTACTTGTTCATCCTCTCATGTTGGTCTGAGGGCAGACTGGACGCTACCGTGACTGACTATCGCCTCTTGAGGTGAAAAAGTGGTATTATGAGGCGGGCCTAGCTGGAGCTAGCTGGTTAGCGTGCTAACTTCAGGAGATATCTCTGCAAAACAATACATAGACAAGATGTTATTTCTTCACAGCTGAGATGTAAATGATGAGGCCTGTTAGATGAAAACTTTTAAAAAGTAAAACCTGAAAGAACACGATAAATAATTTCTGCTTTTTTTCTATAAGGTTGGCATATTGACTAGTACCCTCTGTATTTCTTTATACTGAAGAACATAGTACATCTATATAGTAACAGGATGTCTAAACTGTGATTAAAACAGGCACGTGTATAATAATATTCTGAATTACTGAATTAAGAATAAAATCCATTCCAAATTTTGTATAGATAGATTGAGAGGAGAAGGTAAACGCTGGACAACGTAGTGATTACTTTAGTGAACATGTAGAGGAAGATTTAGATGTCTGACTGCTGACATTAATCCTGCAACTTACTCATTCCCTCTGATGAAAGATGGCCGACTGAAAGTAATGTTGGCGTTAGATCCACACCCACAGCACTCGATAGTGTTCGTTAGCTTACCTTTTTATAAATGTCGGCATGCTGCCTGCATGTTTTCATAGTTTGTCTCAGCTGTTCTCATTGGATTGCAGCAGAATTTAGTCCATACATTTTTTTTTTTACCAGAACTGGTAACACACAAGCAGGTCAAGCAGTTAAGTCAGCTTCTGAACAACAAGAGATACTTTTGGGCTGCAAAGGATATTGTTTTACTAATCAGGAGCCTGGCTAAAGTGTGTGATTCCACAGATGTATGCAGGTCATTGAATGAGACTTTTTATTAAAACAACAATGAGTTCTTTGTCCATTTGTTCATCTTGTATCGTTCAGTTTTTATTCACTGACGGCATTGTAATATATTTCGTCGTAGTTTTCACTTTCAAACGTCGTTTTATTCAGTTTTAGTCTCGTTTTCATCGTTGAAAAAAGGTCGTCAAGAAATATTTTTCATCACAGTTGTCAGTGCTGCAGAGTTAGTTGTTATCATATGGTCAATACATTTAACTCATGTTCAGGGAGAAACTGCTGAAATAACCAAATGAGCTATCAGGGGAAACCCTTACCATATTAGCATATTATCTGACATTATTATATACAGTAGATCACTTATATAGATCACACTACTCCATATTAGTATCACTTCAATCTTTGTTTTTTTGCCAATGTATTTGTTTGGTTTTTCATCTGTAACACTCTATTTTAAAACCTGCTATTTATCATGTAGAAGCTGTATACAAGAAATCGATAAATGGTTTATTGCACAGTATAATGTGTAGTTGAAAGAAGATATGAGGAGATGAGAAGTCTTAGTGAATGAGTGACAATATAATCCCATACAGTTTTAATCATATAAGATAGATCTTTATGTTTTATATGAGTATGGAATATCAAGCATTTATATATTATATATATTAATGAAGAAATGATTCATAAATACTTCTTCACTCTGACTGAATGACAACTGAGCATACTCTCTGCTGATGAAGGCCATGAGAGCGGCTGAAAGCTTTGAAAGATATCTTGAATCTTTAAAGTTAAAAACTGTCAAAATTTAACTTTGAAGCTCAGACCTTCATAAGTTTTGAATACATTTATAAATTATATTACACCTGCCTGCAAATTATTTGCACATGTGAAGAAATCGTTAATAAATCTTTTATAACTCACCGAAAGGCTTTGTTCATGTGTAATCATATATCATTAAATGTGGTGACAGCTATGTTATGGTGTGTTATTAATCATTTGTTAATTTTTTACATTAATAAACACCTGAAATGTCCTAGTTAGTTATATTAAATTTACTAAGCTTTAATATTCTGCTAATGAATACTAAAAGTGTTACTGATAGGGTGGGCTTTCATAGGCCTTTGGTGTGTTCAATTTTGTTAACTAAAGAGAAAAGGCTCATGCTCTGTTTTATGTACTGTTTAAGTGAATTTGTGCCAGAGGTATCATTTTGGCAAATGCTAGGAGTTGAAGTACCAAGAGTTGTTTTGATATGAAATTGGTCATTTTATCCAAAAAAAAAACATTGTTCAGAGTCTTCCCTACTGGCTCCGTCACCGTGACAACACCATGACATTATGAGGCAAGGGTTAAACATTCTAGAACTCGACATCAAAGACATTGGTGTGCCTTTGATTTTGTGTGCAGAATCTAAGATAACATTAGTTTTCAGAATTTCTAACCGTCTTATTTGAAACAGTTTGGAAAACTATCATCTCAGATAAGAGTGAATCCACCCAGAGGCCATTCTCAGAGAACCAGGCATCCACCAGCTCATCCTGTACAGCTGAAAGAAGACCACAAAGCCACCGACACTTTCTGAAGAGGAGAAATCTAGGATGGCTCACGTCAAGAGTCTAGAGAAAAGCAAGAGGCCCTACGCTGACATCTCACAGAGACGCGCTGGAAGCCCAGGAAGCAGCTCCCCAGAAAGGAAAAAGAGGAGAATCTGTGTAGAAATAAATCTGCTAAAAGGCCCTTCAGTGAAGTTTCAAAGGGCAGCGTAAGATACCAAGAGTATCCCTCCCCAGAAAGGAAGAGCATGAGGGTCAGCAGCAGTACAAAGGAAGACAGATACCTGCCAAGCACCTCCAAACAGGATCCTTCTCCTATGATCCAGTCAGAGAGGACGAGAGAGAATGCCTCAACATACCGGGACACCGGAATCTCAGACAGCATGTCGAGAGAGAAGAAGAGGAAGGATGACAGGACAGAGACAAAAAAAGTCCCAAAGATATGGATCATTGGGTCTAGTTACATTCATCGCGGGGAGACAGCAGCGCATGAGAATTTCAGGGAGAATTTCGCACTTAATGCCAAAGTTGAGTGGTTTGGCAAAGAAGGCATGCGCTGGAGCGGTGTCCTTCCCCAGTTTTATGGCCAGTTGGCAGCACAGAGTCCCCCTGACATTTTGGTTGTCCACGCAGGTGGCAACGATCTGGGACTGATATCTGCCAAGGTACTTGCATGTAAAATGGTGAGGGACTTGGTGCAGCTCCATAAAGAGTTTCCTCCATGACAGTTGCATATTCCTGCATCAATGAGAGGCAAGTGTGGAGAAATGGACAGTCAGGGAACATGAATGATGAGAGGAAGACTGTCAACACACTGATGAGAGAGGCCGCTGGCTACTTTGGCGGTGAAGTTATTGAACATCCCCTCCTGAAGTTATTCAGCAACCGCATCTTTCTGCCAGATGGAGTGCACTTCAACAAGGAAGGAAACAGAGTCTTTGTGTGGAGTATCCGTGGTGCCCTAAAGAAGATCCTTCAGACCAAAAATCCCACCTGACTTCTCCCTGGGCCTGTGTGGGTGGTCTGGTTGCATCCCACAATACAAAGACATGCAGGTTCACTGGCCAATACCAATTGAATGTAGGTGACAATGTGAATTGTTCTCTGTCTATATGTACCAACCTTGACTAAAGAAATAAAAATGTGCCCCAAATTAAAAAAAAACACACGACTGTACATTGGTGCAATGTCTGTAGCGACAAAACCGCAGTAATAAAAACTCCAACTAACAATTTTCAAATGAATAATTTGCACTTTTTATCTAGTTTAATCTTGTTTTTCCTCTTGGAAAAAAGGTTGTCATTGAATAGTTTTGGACACAGTTTTTGTGGATGAAATTAACACTGCTCTGCAGCACCAGTGGAACAGGAAGGAAGGCTGCAGGTTAGTTGGTGTTTGCTGTTTCAGCAAATCCAAAGGGAAAAAAAACCCTTAGATTGATTTAGGGGCTTCTTGGTGTAACAGCTTTATTGCAACAGGAAGAAACAGAGTCTGTGTCCCAATTCCCTATCTCATACAAATAGTATACGTACAGTATGTGCTGTAATATGCACTCACATTCATAGTATAAGGTTTCTGATGTTAGGATGCAAGAAATACACTCAGCTGCCAGTGTATTAGGTACAAATTGCTAAAACTAATGCAGTCTAATGCATCAGTTCTGCAATAAAACCTGTCTTCATGGAGGTTATAAAGTTTTTGCTGAAACTTTTAGAGAGGTGTCGTATTGGAGGATGAATTTTGTGGTGTTGCATTATACAAAAAGGTGTCCTGCTATTTAGCCTACCCTCATTGATACAAACGGCTAAGGGATTTAAGGATGTCCTGTCCAGTCATAGTTTTAGGTTAGAGAGGCGGCGACCAGGGGAGTTGACCCTTGATGAGCACAAATCCCAAGGTTACGTTTCTACTGTATCCTAAGACATATAAGATACATTTGGACATGTCTTATACGTGTTATATGTATTTTCCCCAAACAAACATGCAAACAACAAGCTTTAGTGATAAGAACATGCAGAAAATATTCCAATATATGAAATTATGCTGTTGATGTCACAGTTTGGTTTTCTGAGACTTAAGGCAGAGTTTGGTAGATCTCAGGGGGAAGGAGTCTGGTTTTTCAGTCTCAGTCTCTGGAACCAAGGAAGTTTGGAAAATTGAAATGAAATAAAAATTCTTCATGGGAAAGGGATCCCCCAAAAGGAGGTCTGTGTTTGTTTTCCTTTGGAGTACACTGAATGGACGAGGAGTGTGAGGTGAAGAGTTTAGAAGTCTCTCTTAGTGGGGAGCAGGGAAACACAGGCATCATGCACTACAATTCAATACATGCGCCGTCCAAAGTCAAGCAAAGTGTGACTTCAGAATGCCATTGCCAACTAAAAGAGATGGCCAAATATGTTTCCAAAAATGTAATACAACATTTTTGAACACTCAAAAATCAAGTTGTTTTTAGCATGCATGCTAACTTTTTAATAATACTTGAAATTGCGCCAATCAATAGCTTTGTTTCTGTGCACACAATGTCAACACAGCATGAATGAAACCTCTTATATTCTGATGCGTCCAGAGTTTGGTCAATTGGCGGCACTGGAGGACAGGTCAGCGTCCATCAAAGATACTGGGCTTGATCCTCTGGGGACCGTGAACATCTAATTTCACAAAAAAACATTTCAGAACAAAAACTATGGTCTAAACTGGAGGTTGACAGTGACAGCAGTGCAGGTACAGACAGGAAAGATTCAACTCTTTTCCTGCAACACGCAGCATGCGACTGTAAAGTACTGCTGCTCTGTTGCTCGGCCTCATGGAGTAATTACTTGAAAAATTCAACTCTGCTTTGTTTCCACCTGTCAGGCAACACAAAGAACAATCTGCCAGCCAGCTGACTGAGAGTTTTGTGTTACGATGTGGCTATTCAGTTCTGCTTGACGGCTTAAAGAACGGAAACAAACAGCCTCTGCGGTAGAGTTAATTTTGGTACCCTACTTTGATTTAGTTTAGTAATTCAGACGCAGCATATCATTTCACACACATGAAGAGACAGATTTTTTTTTTTTTAACATCTAACAGGCCTCATCATCATCAACTAAGCTGTGCTCAGACCACACTGTGTTGTCTCTTCCGGTCAAACATGTGATTAGTACCTCACTCACTCCTCCACTGCTGCAGAACTTCATCTACAGTATCGCTCCTTATATGAGATTTTGGACATTCATCACAGTCCTTACTTTCAATGACTTTAAGAAGGATTAAATAGGAAAATAAAATAACATGACAAACTAAAAGAATCTCAAAGAAAGACGAGACTGATTTTGAGAAAGAAAATGGACATAATGGATAATGGATCTTATTTGAAAATGGACATAATGGATCTTATTTCAAATTTTTCTGTTTCAAATCCATCACAATATGAATCACTGCTATCTAGGCTGAACATAGAGGACATACAGCTGGCCTTGGTTCCGTTGACCACTCTTGACAGGTTGTCATTGTCGGATAGGTGCAAATGCTGGAGCACAGCTGTGTGACACTGTGATCAGGCTGGACCTCCACGGTCTGAGACTCAGCCACTTAGACAGAGATCCAGCCTGATCTGAAAAAGAAATTTAATTGTTTTACAGTAACGTGAAACCCAATAATACCACTTCAAAATAGTAACAATCAAATAAGTTAGCACGAATCGGATGTTTTGACAAGCCATACAAAGCCCGTTGCGTATCAATGTGACACAGCATTGGATCCAGTTTCCTCCTGTACCAGGTGGCCGCATAAGAAACATTTGGCTGACTCATTTTTAACATTTTTTCTATTTTGCTTTTGCTCGAAAAGTCACTGCTGCGTAGTTCAGGCCATCAGAGCCATGATTACAGGCTTAATGTGGTGACTTGACATGATTTTAATTCCCAGACAGATACTGGATTTTGGCGGCTTATACTGATATTGATATCTGGCCAGTATTCATCTATAAATACATATGATTAACAATAAATAAAATATCAGCTTATACGATACAGCACCAGCTGTTTTTTCGGTGGAGCTCTATCAAAAAAGATATAAAATTAAAGTTGGATTCACCTCACTTTGGTCTGGATTCTGTTCTTCACCATCAGTTCAGTGACAGAATCGGTGCAACCAGTTTTGCATTTTTCAAACATATTAACACAACTTTAAGAGACCTTCCAGTAGCAGGATAGACACAGTAACTCTGAAAAAGTGCCCGTCTGAAGTTTCCTGTTTTGAACAACCACACCAGTGAAAACCAACAGTCCGACGACCCAGGATCACACTCGTCAGCTTTACTATTCAGACTCTTCTACAAGAAAGATCATTAGGTTAGATTCTGTTTCCCTTTAGAGACTTGAGACCTGGCTAAAATCGACAAAAGAAAAAAAAAACTGTTTTACCTATAAGTGTCAATCTGTACAATGAAAGAAATCTTACTTTTAGAATTGCTGTCCACGTCATCATGTGGCTCATTGCTGCCTTTTGAAGAAATTAAGATAATTTTAGTCTTGAGTTTATTTTGGCAGAGGTACATCATAACCATAATACCCACATGTTATTTTAAGAACTTTATTGAAATCTATTTTCAATATAAGCAGAAAAGGTCATAACAGAACAAGGGGAGCCAAGAGACAGAAAATGTTTGACAATAAACTTACCTTCAACCTTTAAATAAATCACACTGAAAATTGGACGTCCATTTGTGTGAAATCCACAAAAATAGAGTCCAGAGTCAGATACATCCACTTGTTTGATTTTGAGATAGAAGTAGAGATGTTGGATCTCATTTCAAAGTTTCCGTCTTGATATCCATCGCAGAATTCAGCTGCGCTGTCAGACCGGAACATAATAGAGATACAGCTGACCTTGGTTCGGTTGACCAGTCTGAACCAGAATGTCACGGATTCATGTTTGGAAATGTTGGCGATCAGCAGGGTGACTTCCTCGCCAGGCTGGACCTCCACAGTCTGAGACTGAGACACTGAGACAGAGATCCAGCCTGAAACAAAGAGCAGAGACAAGAAGAGATTTACCTGTTTTAAAGCAACATGAAGGTAAACAATAGCTCTAGCAAGAATGTAATAAGTAACAAAATTTCATTTACCATGAGTTAAACAGACAATAACACAATTAGCAATGAAGGTGAGAGTAATTCACTTCCAGAACTTACTGAGGCTGCAGAGAATGAAAGGTGCTCTCATGGTAAAGTTCAGCATTGTGTGTATGACTGAAGCTCTGCAATGTCCGTAACTGAAGTGTGCCCAGGAAGGGTGCATTTTCAACATAAACAGGAGGGGTGCTCTTCTTCTGTGGTTCTCTCTCTCCTTCCAAGACAATCTGATGTCCCTCCCAAGTCTAACCTCAGCGTAGTGCAGTTGTTGACAGGTTGCCAAACCTGCATGGATTGAGGAATAATGTTTTCCATACAGGTTTACCTTGAAATCAGGCTAAGTAACTGGTAACTGGAATTGTTAGACTGGCCAGAACAATTTCACACCCAGTCTGCCCAGTCAGAGAGACAGGGAAGATGTGGTGGTGGCAGGAGTAGAGGACGAGCCACGAGAGGTGGAGGAAGGCGAGGGAGAAGGAGAGCAGCTAGAGCAGCAGCAGCATCAGTAACTGAGCTTGAGGAAACAGTGGAGGAATGTTGCGAGAGAGGACGGCCGCAACACACACAGGTTTATAACCTACTGCAGTTACTACTTGTTCATCCTCTCATGTTGGTCTGAGGGCAGACTGGGCCACTCGTGACTGACTATCGCCTCTTGAGGTGAAAAAGTGGTGTTATGAGGCGGGCCTAGCTGGAGCTAGCTGGTTAGCGTGCTAACTTCAGGAGATATCTCTGCAAAACAATACATAGACAAGATGTTATTTCTTCACAGCTGAGATGTAAATGATGAGGCCTGTTAGATGAAAACTTTTAAAAAGTAAAACCTGAAAGAACACGATAAATAATTTCTGCTTTTTTTCTATAAGGTTGGCATATTGACTAGTACCCTCTGTATTTCTTTATACTGAAGAACATAGTACATCTATATAGTAACAGGATGTCTAAACTGTGATTAAAACAGGCACGTGTATAATAATATTCTGAATTACTGAATTAAGAATAAAATCCATTCCAAATTTTGTATAGATAGATTGAGAGGAGAAGGTAAACGCTGGACAACGTAGTGATTACTTTAGTGAACATGTAGAGGAAGATTTAGATGTCTGACTGCTGACATTAATCCTGCAACTTACTCATTCCCTCTGATGAAAGATGGCCGACTGAAAGTAATGTTGGCGTTAGATCCACACCCACAGCACTCGATAGTGTTCGTTAGCTTACCTTTTTATAAATGTCGGCATGCTGCCTGCATGTTTTCATAGTTTGTCTCAGCTGTTCTCATTGGATTGCAGCAGAATTTAGTCCATACATTTTTTTTTTTTTTACCAGAACTGGTAACACACAAGCAGGTCAAGCAGTTAAGTCAGCTTCTGAACAACAAGAGATACTTTTGGGCTGCAAAGGATATTGTTTTACTAATCAGGAGCCTGGCTAAAGTGTGTGATTCCACAGATGTATGCAGGTCATTGAATGAGACTTTTTTATTAAAACAACAATGAGTTCTTTGTCCATTTGTTCATCTTGTATCGTTCAGTTTTTATTCACTGACGGCATTGTAATATATTTCGTCGTAGTTTTCACTTTCAAACGTACGTTTTATTCAGTTTTAGTCTCGTTTTCATCGTGGAAAAAAGGTCGTCAAGAAATATTTTTCATCACAGTTGTCAGTGCTGCAGAGTTAGTTGTTATCATATGGTCAATACATTTAACTCACGTTCAGGGAGAAACTGCTGAAATAACCAAATGAGCTATCAGGGGAAACCCCTTACCATATTAGCATATTATCTGACATAATTACATACAGTAGATCACTTATATAGATCACACTACTCCATATTAGTATCACTTCAATCTTTGTTTTTTTGCCAATGTATTTGTTTGGTTTTTCATCTGTAACACTCTATTTTAAAACCTGCTATTTATCATGTAGAAGCTGTATACAAGAAATCGATAAATGGTTTATTGCACAGTATAATGTGTAGTTGAAAGAAGATATGAGGAGATGAGAAGTCTTAGTGAATGAGTGACAATATAATCCCACACAGTTTTAATCATATAAGATAGATCTTTATGTTTTATATGAGTATGGAATATCAAGCATTTATATATTATATATATTAATGAAGAAATGATTCATAAATACTTCTTCACTCTGACTGAATGACAACTGAGCATACTCTCTGCTGATGAAGGCCATGAAGCGAGGCTGAAAGCTTTGAAAGATATCTTGAATCTTTAAAGTTCAAAACTGTCAAAATTTAACTTTGAAGCTCAGACCTTCATAAGTTTTGAATACATTTATAAATTATATTACACCTGCCTGCAAATTATTTGCACATGTGAAGAAATCGTTAATAAATCTTTTATAACTCACCGAAAGGCTTTGTTCATGTGTAATCATATATCATTAAATGTGGTGACAGCTATGTTATGGTGTGTTATTAATCATTTGTTAATTTTTTACATTAATAAACACCTGAAATGTCCTAGTTAGTTATATTAAATTTACTAAGCTTTAATATTCTGCTAATGAATACTAAAAAGTGTTACTGATAGGGGTGGGCTTTCATAGGCCTTTGGTGTGTTCAATTTTGTTAACTAAAGAGAAAAGGCTCATGCTCTGTTTTATGTACTGTTTAAGTGAATTTGTGCCAGAGGTATCATTTTGGCAAATGCTAGGAGTTGAAGTACCAAGAGTTGTTTTGATATGAAATTGGTCATTTTATCCAAAAAAACATTGTTCAGAGTCTTCCCTACTGGCTCCGTCACCGTGACAACACCATGACATTATGAGGCAAGGGTTAGACATTCTAGAACTCGACATCAAAGACATTGGTGTGCCTTTGATTTTGTGTGCAGAATCTAAGATAACATTAGTTTTCAGAATTTCTAACCGTCTTATTTGAAACAGTTTGGAAAACTATCATCTCAGATAAGAGTGAATCCACCCAGAGGCCATTCTCAGAGAACCAGGCATCCACCAGCTCATCCTGTACAGCTGAAAGAAGACCACAAAGCCACCGACACTTTCTGAAGAGGAGAAATCTAGGATGGCTCACGTCAAGAGTCTAGAGAAAAGCAAGAGGCCCTACGCTGACATCTCACAGAGGCAGCTGGAAGCCCAGGAAGCAGCTCCCCAGAAAGGAAAAAGAGGAGAATCTGTGTAGAAATAAATCTGCTAAAAGGCCCTTCAGTGAAGTTTCAAAGGGCAGCGTAAGATACCAAGAGTATCCCTCCCCAGAAAGGAAGAGCATGAGGGTCAGCAGCAGTACAAAGGAAGACAGATACCTGCCAAGCACCTCCAAACAGGATCCTTCTCCTATGATCCAGTCAGAGAGGACGAGAGAGAATGCCTCAACATACCGGGACACCGGAATCTCAGACAGCATGTCGAGAGAGAAGAAGAGGAAGGATGACAGGACAGAGACAAAAAAAGTCCCAAAGATATGGATCATTGGGTCTAGTTACATTCATCGCGGGGAGACAGCAGCGCATGAGAATTTCAGGAGAATTTCGCACTTAATGCCAAAGTTGAGTGGTTTGGCAAAGAAGGCATGCGCTGGGCGGTGTCCTTCCCCATTTTTATGGCCAGTTGGCAGCACAGAGTCCCCTGACATTTTGGTTGTGTCCGCAGGTGGCAACGATCTGGGACTGATATCTGCCAAGGTACTTGCATGTAAAATGGTGAGGGACTTGGTGCAGCTCCATAAAGAGTTTCCTCCATGACAGTTGCATATTCCTGCATCAATGAGAGGCAAGTGTGGAGAAATGGACAGTCAGGGAACATGAATGATGAGAGGAAGACTGTCAACACACTGATGAGAGAGGCCGCTGGCTACTTTGGCGGTGAAGTTATTGAACATCCCCTCCTGAAGTTATTCAGCAACCGCATCTTTCTGCCAGATGGAGTGCACTTCAACAAGGAAGGAAACAGAGTCTTTGTGTGGAGTATCCGTGGTGCCCTAAAGAAGATCCTTCAGACCAAAAATCCCACCTGACTTCTCCCTGGGCCTGTGTGGGTGGTCTGGTTGCATCCCACAATACAAAGACATGCAGGTTCACTGGCCAATACCAATTGAATGTAGGTGACAATGTGAATTGTTCTCTGTCTATATGTACCAACCTTGACTAAAGAAATAAAAATGTGCCCCAAATTAAAAAAAACACACGACTGTACATTGGTGCAATGTCTGTAGCGACAAAACCGCAGTAATAAAAACTCCAACTAACAATTTTCAAATGAATAATTTGCACTTTTTATCTAGTTTAATCTTGTTTTTCCTCTTGGAAAAAAAGGTTGTCATTGAATAGTTTTGGACACAGTTTTTGTGGATGAAATTAACACTGCTCTGCAGCACCAGTGGAACAGGAAGGAAGGCTGCAGGTTAGTTGGTGTTTGCTGTTTCAGCAAATCCAAAGGAAAAAACCCTTAGATTGATTTAGGGGCTTCTTGGTGTAACAGCTTTATTGCAACAGGAAGAAACAGAGTCTGTGTCCCAATTCCCTATCTCATACAAATAGTATACGTACAGTATGTGCTGTAATATGCACTCACATTCATAGTATAAGGTTTTTGATGTTAGGATGCAAGAAATACACTCAGCTGCCAGTGTATTAGGTACAAATTGCTAAAACTAATGCAGTCTAATGTATCAGTTCTGCAATAAAACCTGTCTTCATGGAGGTTATAAAGTTTTTGCTGAAACTTTTAGAGAGGTGTCGTATTGGAGGATGAATTTTGTGGTGTTGCATTATACAAAAGGTGTCCTGCTATTTAGCCTACCCTCATTGATACAAACGGCTAAGGGATTTAAGGATGTCCTGTCCAGTCATAGTTTTAGGTTAGAGAGGCGGCGACCAGGGGAGTTGACCCTTGATGAGCACAAATCCCAAGGTTACGTTTCTACTGTATCCTAAGACATATAAGATACATTTGGACATGTCTTATACGTGTTATATGTATTTTCCCCAAACAAACATGCAAACAACAAGCTTTAGTGATAAGAACATGCAGAAAATATTCCAATATATGAAATTATGCTGTTGATGTCACAGTTTGGTTTTCTGAGACTTAAGGCAGAGTTTGGTAGATCTCAGGGGGAAGGAGTCTGGTTTTTCAGTCTCAGTCTCCGGAATCAAGGAAGTTTGGAAAATTGAAATGAAATATAAATTCTTCATGGGAAAGGGATCCCCCAAAAGGAGGTCTGTGTTTGTTTTCCTTTGGAGTACACTGAATGGACGAGGAGTGTGAGGTGAAGAGTTTAGAAGTCCCTCTTTGTGGGGAGCAGGGAAACACAGGCATCATGCACTACAATTCAATACATGCGCCGTCCAAAGTCAAGCAAAGTGTGACTTCAGAATGCCATTGCCAACTAAAAGAGATGGCAAAATATGTTTCCAAAAATGTAATACAACATTTTTGAACACTCAAAAATCAAGTTGTTTTTAGCATGCATGCTAACTTTTTAATAATACTTGAAATTGCGCCAATCAATAGCTTTGTTTCTGTGCACACAATGTCAACACAGCATGAATGAAACCTCTTATATTCTGATGCGTCCAGAGTTTGGTCAATTGGCGGCACTGGAGGACAGGTCAGCGTCCATCAAAGATACTGGGCTTGATCCTCTGGGGACCGTGAACATCTAATTTCACAAAAAAACATTTCAGAACAAAAACTATGGTCTAAACTGGAGGTTGACAGTGACAGCAGTGCAGGTACAGACAGGAAAGATTCAACTCTTTTCCTGCAACACGCAGCATCACGACTGTAAAATACTGCTGCTCTGTTGCTCGGCCTCATGGAGTAATTACTTGAAAAATTCAACTCTGCTTTGTTTCCACCTGTCAGGCAACACAAAGAACAATCTGCCAGCCAGCTGACTGAGAGTTTTGTGTTACGATGTGGCTATTCAGTTCTGCTTGACGGCTTAAAGAACGGAAACAAACAGCCTCTGCGGTAGAGTTAATTTTGGTACCCTACTTTGATTTAGTTTAGTAATTCAGACGCAGCATATCATTTCACACACATGAAGAGACAGATTTTTTTTTTTTTTTAACATCTAACAGGCCTCATCATCATCAACTAAGCTGTGCTCAGACCACACTGTGTTGTCTCTTCCGGTCAAACATGTGATTAGTACCTCACTCACTCCTCCACTGCTGCAGAACTTCATCTACAGTATCGCTCCTTATATGAGATTTTGGACATTCATCACAGTCCTTACTTTCAATGACTTTAAGAAGGATTAAATAGGAAAATAAAATAACATGACAAACTAAAAGAATCTCAAAGAAAGACGAGACTGATTTTGAGAAAGAAAATGGACATAATGGATAATGGATCTTATTTGAAAATGGACATAATGGATCTTATTTCAAATTTTTCTGTTTCAAATCCATCACAATATGAATCACTGCTATCTAGGCTGAACATAGAGGACATACAGCTGGCCTTGGTTCCGTTGACCACTCTTGACAGGTTGTCATTGTCGGATAGGTGCAAATGCTGGAGCACAGCTGTGTGACACTGTGATCAGGCTGGACCTCCACGGTCTGAGACTCAGCCACTTAGACAGAGATCCAGCCTGATCTGAAAAAGAAATTTAATTGTTTTACAGTAACGTGAAAGCGAATAATACCTCTTCATAATAGTAACAAGCAAATAAGTTAGCACGAATCGGATGTTTTGACAAGCCATACAAAGCCCGTTGCGTATCAATGTGACACAGCATTGGTTCCAGTTGCCTCCTGTACCTGGTGGCCGCATAAGTAACATTTGGCTGACTCATTTTTAACATTTTTTTCTATTTTGCTTTTGCTCGAAAAGTCACTGCTGCGTAGTTCAGGCCATCAGAGCCATGATTACAGGCTTAATGTGGTGACTTGACATGATTTTAATTCCCAGACAGATACTGGATTTTGGCGGCTTATACTGATATTGATATCTGGCCAGTATTCATCTATAAATACATATGATTAACAATAAATAAAATATCAGCTTATACGATACAGCACCAGCTGTTTTTTCGGTGGAGCTCTATCAAAACAGATATAAAATTAAAGTTGGATTCACCTCACTTTGGTCTGGATTCTGTTCTTCACCATCAGTTCAGTGACAGAATCGGTGCAACCAGTTTTGCATTTTTCAAACATATTAACACAACTTTAAGAGACCTTCCAGTAGCAGGATAGACACAGTAACCCTGAAAAAGTGCCCGTCTGAAGTTTCCTGTTTTGAACAACCACACCAGTGAAAACCAACAGTCCGACGACCCAGGATCACACTCGTCAGCTTTACTATTCAGACTCTTCTACAAGAAAGATCATTAGGTTAGATTCTGTTTCCCTTTAGAGACTTGAGACCTGGCTAAAATCGACAAAAAGAAGAAAAAAAAAAACTGTTTTACCTATAAGTGTCAATCTGTACAATGAAAGAAATCTTACTTTTAGAATTGCTGTCCACGTCATCATGTGGCTCGTTGCTGCCTTTTGAAGAAATTAAGATAATTTTAGTCTTGAGTTTATTTTGGCAGAGGTACATCATAACCATAATACCCACATGTTATTTTAAGAACTTTATTGAAATCTATTTTCAATATAAGCAGAAAAAGTCATAACAGAACAAGGGGAGCCAAGAGACAGAAAATGTTTGACAATAAACTTACCTTCAACCTTTAAATAAATCACACTGAAAATTGGACGTCCATTTGTGTAAAATCCACAAAAATAGAGTCCAGAGTCAGATACATCCACTTGTTTGATTTTGAGATAGAAGTAGAGATGTTGGATCTCATTTCAAAGTTTCCGTCTTGATATCCATCGCAGAATTCAGCTGCGCTGTCAGACCGGAACATAATAGAGATACAGCTGACCTTGGTTCGGTTGACCAGTCTGAACCAGAATGTCACGGATTCATGTTTGGAAATGTTGGCGATCAGCAGGGTGACTTCCTCGCCAGGCTGGACCTCCACAGTCTGAGACTGAGACACTGAGACAGAGATCCAGCCTGAAACAAAGAGCAGAGACAAGAAGAGATTTACCTGTTTTAAAAGCAACATGAAGGTAAACAATAGCTCTAGCAAGAATGTAATAAGTAACAAAATTTCATTTACCATGAGTTAAACAGACAATAACACAATTAGCAATGAAGGTGAGAGTAATTCACTTCCAGAACTTACTGAGGCTGCAGAGAATGAAAGGTGCTCTCATGGTAAAGTTCAGCATTGTGTGTATGACTGAAGCTCTGCAATGTCCGTAACTGAAGTGTGCCCAGGAAGGTGCATTTTCAACATAAACAGGAGGGTGCTCTTCTTCTGTGGTTCTCTCTCTCCTTCAAGACAATCTGATGTCCCTCCCAAGTCTAACCTCAGCGTAGTGCAGTTGTTGACAGGTTGCCAAACCTGCATGGATTGAGGAATAATGTTTTCCATACAGGTTTACCTTGAAATCAGGCTAAGTAACTGGTAACTGGAATTGTTAGACTGGCCAGAACAATTTCACACCCAGTCTGCCCAGTCAGAGACAGGGAAGATGTGGTGGTGGCAGGAGTAGAGGGGACGAGCCACGAGAGGTGGAGGAAGGCGAGGGAGAAGGAGAGCAGCTAGAGCAGCAGCAGCATCAGTAACTGAGCTTGAGGAAACAGTGGAGGAATGTTGCGAGAGAGGACGGCCGCAACACACACAGGTTTATAACCTACTCGCAGTTACTACTTGTTCATCCTCTCATGTTGGTCTGAGGGCAGACTGGACGCTACCGTGACTGACTATCGCCTCTTGAGGTGAAAAAGTGGTGTTATGAGGCGGGCCTAGCTGGAGCTAGCTGGTTAGCGTGCTAACTTCAGGAGATATCTCTGCAAAACAATACATAGACAAGATGTTATTTCTTCACAGCTGAGATGTAAATGATGAGGCCTGTTAGATGAAAACTTTTAAAAAGTAAAACCTGAAAGAACACGATAAATAATTTCTGCTTTTTTTCTATAAGGTTGGCATATTGACTAGTACCCTCTGTATTTCTTTATACTGAAGAACATAGTACATCTATATAGTAACAGGATGTCTAAACTGTGATTAAAACAGGCACGTGTATAATAATATTCTGAATTACTGAATTAAGAATAAAATCCATTCCAAATTTTGTATAGATAGATTGAGAGGAGAAGGTGGCAGCTGGACAACGTAGTGATTACTTTAGTGAACATGTAGAGGAAGATTTAGATGTCTGACTGCTGACATTAATCCTGCAACTTACTCATTCCCTCTGATGAAAGATGGCCGACTGAAAGTAATGTTGGCGTTAGATCCACACCCACAGCACTCGATAGTGTTCGTTAGCTTACCTTTTATAAATGTCGGCATGCTGCCTGCATGTTTTCATAGTTTGTCTCAGCTGTTCTCATTGGATTGCAGCAGAATTTAGTCCATACATTTTTTTTTTTTTTACCAGAACTGGTAACACACAAGCAGGTCAAGCAGTTAAGTCAGCTTCTGAACAACAAGAGATACTTTTGGGCTGCAAAGGATATTGTTTTACTAATCAGGAGCCTGGCTAAAGTGTGTGATTCCACAGATGTATGCAGGTCATTGAATGAGACTTTTTTATTAAAACAACAATGAGTTCTTTGTCCATTTGTTCATCTTGTATCGTTCAGTTTTTATTCACTGACGGCATTGTAATATATTTCGTCGTAGTTTTCACTTTCAAGCGTCGTTTTATTTAGTTTTAGTCTCGTTTTCATCGTGGAAAAAGCGGTCGTCAAGAAATATTTTTCATCACAGTTGTCAGTGCTGCAGAGTTAGTTGTTATCATATGGTCAATACATTTAACTCATGTTCAGGGAGAAACTGCTGAAATAACCAAATGAGCTATCAGGAAACCCTTACCATATTAGCATATTATCTGACATAATTACATACAGTAGATCACTTATATAGATCACACTACTCCATATTAGTATCACTTCAATCTTTGTTTTTTGCCAATGTATTTGTTTGGTTTTCATCTGTAACACTCTATTTTAAAACCTGCTATTTATCATGTAGAAGCTGTATACAAGAAATCGATAAATGGTTTATTGCACAGTATAATGTGTAGTTGAAAGAAGATATGAGGAGATGAGAAGTCTTAGTGAATGAGTGACAATATAATCCCATACAGTTTTAATCATATAAGATAGATCTTTATGTTTTATATGAGTATGGAATATCAAGCATTTATATATTATATATATTAATGAAGAAATGATTCATAAATACTTCTTCACTCTGACTGAATGACAACTGAGCATACTCTCTGCTGATGAAGGCCATGAGAGCGGCTGAAAGCTTTGGAAGATATCTTGAATCTTTAAAGTTAAAAACTGTCAAAATTTAACTTTGAAGCTCAGACCTTCATAAGTTTTGAATACATTTATAAATTATATTACACCTGCCTGCAAATTATTTGCACATGTGAAGAAATCGTTAATAAATCTTTTATAACTCACCGAAAGGCTTTGTTCATGTGTAATCATATATCATTAAATGTGGTGACAGCTATGTTATGGTGTGTTATTAATCATTTGTTAATTTTTTACATTAATAAACACCTGAAATGTCCTAGTTAGTTATATTAAATTTACTAAGCTTTAATATTCTGCTAATGAATACTAAAAAGTGTTACTGATAGGGGTGGGCTTTCATAGGCCTTTGGTGTGTTCAATTTTGTTAACTAAAGAGAAAAGGCTCATGCTCTGTTTTATGTACTGTTTAAGTGAATTTGTGCCAGAGGTATCATTTTGGCAAATGCTAGGAGTTGAAGTACCAAGAGTTGTTTTGATATGAAATTGGTCATTTTATCCAAAAAAAAAACATTGTTCAGAGTCTTCCCTACTGGCTCCGTCACCGTGACAACACCATGACATTATGAGGCAAGGGTTAGACATTCTAGAACTCGACATCAAAGACATTGGTGTGCCTTTGATTTTGTGTGCAGAATCTAAGATAACATTAGTTTTCAGAATTTCTAACCGTCTTATTTGAAACAGTTTGGAAAACTATCATCTCAGATAAGAGTGAATCCACCCAGAGGCCATTCTCAGAGAACCAGGCATCCACCAGCTCATCCTGTACAGCTGAAAGAAGACCACAAAGCCACCGACACTTTCTGAAGAGGAGAAATCTAGGATGGCTCACGTCAAGAGTCTAGAGAAAAGCAAGAGGCCCTACGCTGACATCTCACAGAGGCAGCTGGAAGCCCAGGAAGCAGCTCCCCAGAAAGGAAAAAGAGGAGAATCTGTGTAGAAATAAATCTGCTAAAAAGGCCCTTCAGTGAAGTTTCAAAGGGCAGCGTAAGATACCAAGAGTATCCCTCCCCAGAAAGGAAGAGCATGAGGGTCAGCAGCAGTACAAAGGAAGACAGATACCTGCCAAGCACCTCCAAACAGGATCCTTCTCCTATGATCCAGTCAGAGAGGACGAGAGAGAATGCCTCAACATACCGGGACACCGGAATCTCAGACAGCATGTCGAGAGAGAAGAAGAGGAAGGATGACAGGACAGAGACAAAAAAAGTCCCAAAGATATGGATCATTGGGTCTAGTTACATTCATCGCGGGGAGACAGCAGCGCATGAGAATTTCAGGGAGAATTTCGCACTTAATGCCAAAGTTGAGTGGTTTGGCAAAGAAGGCATGCGCTGGGCGGTGTCCTTCCCCATTTTATGGCCAGTTGGCAGCACAGAGTCCCCTGACATTTTGGTTGTCCACGCAGGTGGCAACGATCTGGGACTGATATCTGCCAAGGTACTTGCATGTAAAATGGTGAGGACTTGGTGCAGCTCCATAAAGAGTTTCCCTCCATGACAGTTGCATATTCCTGCATCAATGAGAGGCAAGTGTGGAGAAATGGACAGTCAGGGAACATGAATGATGAGAGGAAGACTGTCAACACACTGATGAGAGGCCGCTGGCTACTTTGGCGGTGAAGTTATTGAACATCCCCTCCTGAAGTTATTCAGCAACCGCATCTTTCTGCCAGATGGAGTGCACTTCAACAAGGAAGGAAACAGAGTCTTTGTGTGGAGTATCCGTGGTGCCCTAAAGAAGATCCTTCAGACCAAAAATCCCACCTGACTTCTCCCTGGGCCTGTGTGGGTGGTCTGGTTGCATCCCACAATACAAAGACATGCAGGTTCACTGGCCAATACCAATTGAATGTAGGTGACAATGTGAATTGTTCTCTGTCTATATGTACCAACCTTGACTAAAGAAATAAAAATGTGCCCCAAATTAAAAAAAAACCCACGACTGTACATTGGTGCAATGTCTGTAGCGACAAAACCGCAGTAATAAAAACTCCAACTAACAATTTTCAAATGAATAATTTGCACTGTTTATCTAGTTTAATCTTGTTTTTCCTCTTGGAAAAAAAGGTTGTCATTGAATAGTTTTGGACACAGTTTTTGTGGATGAAATTAACACTGCTCTGCAGCACCAGTGGAACAGGAAGGAAGGCTGCAGGTTAGTTGGTGTTTGCTGTTTCAGCAAATCAAAGGGAAAAAAACCCTTAGATTGATTTAGGGGCTTCTTGGTGTAACAGCTTTATTGCAACAGGAAGAAACAGAGTCTGTGTCCCAATTCCTATCTCATACAAATAGTATACGTACAGTATGTGCTGTAATATGCACTCACATTCATAGTATAAGGTTTCTGATGTTAGGATGCAAGAAATACACTCAGCTGCCAGTGTATTAGGTACAAATTGCTAAAACTAATGCAGTCTAATGTATCAGTTCTGCAATAAAACCTGTCTTCATGGAGGTTATAAAGTTTTTGCTGAAACTTTTAGAGAGGTGTCGTATTGGAGGATGAATTTTGTGGTGTTGCATTATACAAAAAGGTGTCCTGCTATTTAGCCTACCCTCATTGATACAAACGGCTAAGGGATTTAAGGATGTCCTGTCCAGTCATAGTTTTAGGTTAGAGAGGCGGCGACCAGGGGAGTTGACCCTTGATGAGCACAAATCCCAAGGTTACGTTTCTACTGTATCCTAAGACATATAAGATACATTTGGACATGTCTTATACGTGTTATATGTATTTTCCCCAAACAAACATGCAAACAACAAGCTTTAGTGATAAGAACATGCAGAAAATATTCCAATATATGAAATTATGCTGTTGATGTCACAGTTTGGTTTTCTGAGACTTAAGGCAGAGTTTGGTAGATCTCAGGGAAGGAGTCTGGTTTTCAGTCTCAGTCTCCGGAATCAAGGAAGTTTGGAAAATTGAAATGAAATATAAATTCTTCATGGGAAAGGGATCCCCCAAAAGGAGGTCTGTGTTTGTTTTCCTTTGGAGTACACTGAATGGACGAGGAGTGTGAGGTGAAGAGTTTAGAAGTCCCTCTTTGTGGGGAGCAGGGAAACACAGGCATCATGCACTACAATTCAATACATGCGCCGTCCAAAGTCAAGCAAAGTGTGACTTCAGAATGCCATTGCCAACTAAAAGAGATGGCAAAATATGTTTCCAAAAATGTAATACAACATTTTTGAACACTCAAAAATCAAGTTGTTTTTAGCATGCATGCTAACTTTTTAATAATACTTGAAATTGCGCCAATCAATAGCTTTGTTTCTGTGCACACAATGTCAACACAGCATGAATGAAACCTCTTATATTCTGATGCGTCCAGAGTTTGGTCAATTGGCGGCACTGGAGGACAGGTCAGCGTCCATCAAAGATACTGGGCTTGATCCTCTGGGGACCGTGAACATCTAATTTCACAGCAAAACATTTCAGAACAAAAACTATGGTCTAAACTGGAGGTTGACAGTGACAGCAGTGCAGGTACAGACAGGAAAGATTCAACTCTTTTCCTGCAACACGCAGCATGCGACTGTAAAGTACTGCTGCTCTGTTGCTCGGCCTCATGGAGTAATTACTTGAAAAATTCAACTCTGCTTTGTTTCCACCTGTCAGGCAACACAAAGAACAATCTGCCAGCCAGCTGACTGAGAGTTTTGTGTTACGATGTGGCTATTCAGTTCTGCTTGACGGCTTAGAAGCGGAAACAAACAGCCTCTCTTGTAGAGTTAATTTTGGTACCCTACTTTGATTTAGTTTAGTAATTCAGACGCAGCATATCATTTCACACACATGAAGAGACAGATTTTTTTTTTTAACATCTAACAGGCCTCATCATCATCAACTAAGCTGTGCTCAGACCACACTGTGTTGTCTCTTCCGGTCAAACATGTGATTAGTACCTCACTCACTCCTCCACTGCTGCAGAACTTCATCTACAGTATCGCTCCTTATATGAGATTTTGGACATTCATCACAGTCCTTACTTTCAATGACTTTAAGAAGGATTAAATAGGAAAATAAAATAACATGACAAACTAAAAGAATCTCAAAGAAAGACGAGACTGATTTTGAGAAAGAAAATGGACATAATGGATAATGGATCTTATTTGAAAATGGACATAATGGATCTTATTTCAAATTTTTCTGTTTCAAATCCATCACAATATGAATCACTGCTATCTAGGCTGAACATAGAGGACATACAGCTGGCCTTGGTTCCGTTGACCACTCTTGACAGGTTGTCATTGTCGGATAGGTGCAAATGCTGGAGCACAGCTGTGTGACACTGTGATCAGGCTGGACCTCCACGGTCTGAGACTCAGCCACTTAGACAGAGATCCAGCCTGATCTGAAAAGAAATTTAATTGTTTTACAGTAGCGTGAAAGCGAATAATACCTCTTCATAATAGTAACAAGCAAATAAGTTAGCACGAATCGGATGTTTTGACAAGCCATACAAAGCCCGTTGCGTATCAATGTGACACAGCATTGGTTCCAGTTGCCTCCTGTACCTGGTGGCCGCATAAGTAACATTTGGCTGACTCATTTTTAACATTTTTTTCTATTTTGCTTTTGCTCGAAAAGTCACTGCTGCGTAGTTCAGGCCATCAGAGCCATGATTACAGGCTTAATGTGGTGACTTGACATGATTTTAATTCCCAGACAGATACTGGATTTTGGCGGCTTATACTGATATTGATATCTGGCCAGTAATCATCTATAAATACATATGATTAACAATAAATAAAATATCAGCTTATACGATACAGCACCAGCTGTTTTTTCGGTGGAGCTCTATCAAAAAAGATATAAAATTAAAGTTGGATTCACCTCACTTTGGTCTGGATTCTGTTCTTCACCATCAGTTCAGTGACAGAATCGGTGCAACCAGTTTTGCATTTTTCAAACATATTAACACAACTTTAAGAGACCTTCCAGTAGCAGGATAGACACAGTAACTCTGAAAAAGTGCCCGTCTGAAGTTTCCTGTTTTGAACAACCACACCAGTGAAAACCAACAGTCCGACGACCCAGGATCACACTCGTCAGCTTTACTATTCAGACTCTTCTACAAGAAAGATCATTAGGTTAGATTCTGTTTCCCTTTAGAGACTTGAGACCTGGCTAAAATCGACAAAAAGAAGAAAAAAAAAAACTGTTTTACCTATAAGTGTCAATCTGTACAATGAAAGAAATCTTACTTTTAGCATTGCTGTCCACGTCATCATGTGGCTCGTTGCTGCCTTTTGAAGAAATTAAGATAATTTTAGTCTTGAGTTTATTTTGGCAGAGGTACATCATAACCATAATACCCACATGTTATTTTAAGAACTTTATTGAAATCTATTTTCAATATAAGCAGAAAAAGTCATAACAGAACAAGGGGAGCCAAGAGACAGAAAATGTTTGACAATAAACTTACCTTCAACCTTTAAATAAATCACACTGAAAATTGGACGTCCATTTGTGTAAAATCCACAAAAATAGAGTCCAGAGTCAGATACATCCACTTGTTTGATTTTGAGATAGACAGTAGAGATGTTGGATCTCATTTCAAAGTTTCCGTCTTGATATCCATCGCAGAATTCAGCTGCGCTGTCAGACCGGAACATAATAGAGATACAGCTGACCTTGGTTCGGTTGACCAGTCTGAACCAGAATGTCACGGATTCATGTTTGGAAATGTTGGCGATCAGCAGGGTGACTTCCTCGCCAGGCTGGACCTCCACAGTCTGAGACTGAGACACTGAGACAGAGAACCAGCCTGAAACAAAGAGCAGAGACAAGAAGAGATTTACCTGTTTTAAAGCAACATGAAGGTAAACAATAGCTCTAGCAAGAATGTAATAAGTAACAAAATTTCATTTACCATGAGTTAAACAGACAATAACACAATTAGCAATGAAGGTGAGAGTAATTCACTTCCAGAACTTACTGAGGCTGCAGAGAATGAAAGGTGCTATCATGGTAAAGTTCAGCATTGTGTGTATGACTGAAGCTCTGCAATGTCCGTAACTGAAGTGTGCCCAGGAAGGGTGCATTTTCAACATAAACAGGAGGGGTGCTCTTCTTCTGTGGTTCTCTCTCTCCTTCCAAGACAATCTGATGTCCCTCCCAAGTCTAACCTCAGCGTAGTGCAGTTGTTGACAGGTTGCCAAACCTGCATGGATTGAGGAATAATGTTTTCCATACAGGTTTACCTTGAAATCAGGCTAAGTAACTGGTAACTGGAATTGTTAGACTGGCCAGAACAATTTCACACCCAGTCTGCCCAGTCAGAGAGACAGGGAAGATGTGGTGGTGGCAGGAGTAGAGGACGAGCCACGAGAGGTGGAGGAAGGCGAGGAGAAGGAGAGCAGCTAGAGCAGCAGCAGCATCAGTAACTGAGCTTGAGGAAACAGTGGAGGAATGTTGCGAGAGAGGACGGCATAACACACACAGGTTTATAACCTACTGCATGATTACTACTTGTTCATCCTCTCATGTTGGTCTGAGGGCAGACTGGGCCGCTACCGTGACTGACTATCGCCTCTTGAGGTGAAAAAGTGGTGTTATGAGGCGGGCCTAGCTGGAGCTAGCTGGTTAGCGTGCTAACTTCAGGAGATATCTCTGCAAAACAATACATAGACAAGATGTTATTTCTTCACAGCTGAGATGTAAATGATGAGGCCTGTTAGATGAAAACTTTTAAAAAGTAAAACCTGAAAGAACACGATAAATAATTTCTGCTTTTTTTTCTATAAGGTTGGCATATTGACTAGTACCCTCTGTATTTCTTTATACTGAAGAACATAGTACATCTATATAGTAACAGGATGTCTAAACTGTGATTAAAACAGGCACGTGTATAATAATATTCTGAATTACTGAATTAAGAATAAAATCCATTCCAAATTTTGTATAGATAGATTGAGAGGAGAAGGTAAACGCTGGACAACGTAGTGATTACTTTAGTGAACATGTAGAGGAAGATTTAGATGTCTGACTGCTGACATTAATCCTGCAACTTACTCATTCCCTCTGATGAAAGATGGCCGACTGAAAGTAATGTTGGCGTTAGATCCACACCCACAGCACTTTCGATAGTGTTCGTTAGCTTACCTTTTATAAATGTCGGCATGCTGCCTGCATGTTTTCATAGTTTGTCTCAGCTGTTCTCATTGGATTGCAGCAGAATTTAGTCCATACATTTTTTTTTTTTTTACCAGAACTGGTAACACACAAGCAGGTCAAGCAGTTAAGTCAGCTTCTGAACAACAAGAGATACTTTTGGGCTGCAAAGGATATTGTTTTACTAATCAGGAGCCTGGCTAAAGTGTGTGATTCCACAGATGTATGCAGGTCATTGAATGAGACTTTTTTATTAAAACAACAATGAGTTCTTTGTCCATTTGTTCATCTTGTATCGTTCAGTTTTTATTCACTGACGGCATTGTAATATATTTCGTCGTAGTTTTCACTTTCAAACGTACGTTTTATTCAGTTTTAGTCTCGTTTTCATCGTGGAAAAAAGGTCGTCAAGAAATATTTTTCATCACAGTTGTCAGTGCTGCAGAGTTAGTTGTTATCATATGGTCAATACATTTAACTCACGTTCAGGAGAAACTGCTGAAATAACCAAATGAGCTATCAGGGGAAACCCCTTACCATATTAGCATATTATCTGACATAATTACATACAGTAGATCACTTATATAGATCACACTACTCCATATTAGTATCACTTCAATCTTTGTTTTTTTGCCAATGTATTTGTTTGGTTTTTCATCTGTAACACTCTATTTTAAAACCTGCTATTTATCATGTAGAAGCTGTATACAAGAAATCGATAAATGGTTTATTGCACAGTATAATGTGTAGTTGAAAGAAGATATGAGGAGATGAGAAGTCTTAGTGAATGAGTGACAATATAATCCCACACAGTTTTAATCATATAAGATAGATCTTTATGTTTTATATGAGTATGGAATATCAAGCATTTATATATTATATATATTAATGAAGAAATGATTCATAAATACTTCTTCACTCTGACTGAATGACAACTGAGCATACTCTCTGCTGATGAAGGCCATGAGAGCGGCTGAAAGCTTTGGAAGATATCTTGAATCTTTAAAGTTAAAAACTGTCAAAATTTAACTTTGAAGCTCAGACCTTCATAAGTTTTGAATACATTTATAAATTATATTACACCTGCCTGCAAATTATTTGCACATGTGAAGAAATCGTTAATAAATCTTTTATAACTCACCGAAAGGCTTTGTTCATGTGTAATCATATATCATTAAATGTGGTGACAGCTATGTTATGGTGTGTTATTAATCATTTGTTAATTTTTTACATTAATAAACACCTGAAATGTCCTAGTTAGTTATATTAAATTTACTAAGCTTTAATATTCTGCTAATGAATACTAAAAAGTGTTACTGATAGGGGTGGGCTTTCATAGGCCTTTGGTGTGTTCAATTTTGTTAACTAAAGAGAAAAGGCTCATGCTCTGTTTTATGTACTGTTTAAGTGAATTTGTGCCAGAGGTATCATTTTGGCAAATGCTAGGAGTTGAAGTACCAAGAGTTGTTTTGATATGAAATTGGTCATTTTATCCAAAAAAAAAACATTGTTCAGAGTCTTCCCTACTGGCTCCGTCACCGTGACAACACCATGACATTATGAGGCAAGGGTTAGACATTCTAGAACTCGACATCAAAGACATTGGTGTGCCTTTGATTTTGTGTGCAGAATCTAAGATAACATTCGTTTTCAGAATTTCTAACCGTCTTATTTGAAACAGTTTGGAAAACTATCATCTCAGATAAGAGTGAATCCACCCAGAGGCCATTCTCAGAGAACCAGGCATCCACCAGCTCATCCTGTACGGCTGAAAGAAGACCACAAAAGCCACCGACACTTTCTGAAGAGGAGAAATCTAGGATGGCTCACGTCAAGAGTCTAGAGAAAAGCAAGAGGCCCTACGCTGACATCTCACAGAGACGCGCTGGAAGCCCAGGAAGCAGCTCCCCAGAAAGGAAGAAGAGGAGAATCTGTGTAGAAATAAATCTGCTAAAAAGGCCCTTCAGTGAAGTTTCAAAGGGCAGCGTAAGATACCAAGAGTATCCCTCCCCAGAAAGGAAGAGCATGAGGGTCAGCAGCAGTACAAAGGAAGACAGATACCTGCCAAGCACCTCCAAACAGGATCCTTCTCCTATGATCCAGTCAGAGAGGACGAGAGAGAATGCCTCAACATACCGGGACACCGGAATCTCAGACAGCATGTCGAGAGAGAAGAAGAGGAAGGATGACAGGACAGAGACAAAAAAAGTCCCAAAGATATGGATCATTGGGTCTAGTTACATTCATCGCGGGGAGACAGCAGCGCATGAGAATTTCAGGGAGAATTTCGCACTTAATGCCAAAGTTGAGTGGTTTGGCAAAGAAGGCATGCGCTGGAGCGGTGTCCTTCCCCATTTTTATGGCCAGTTGGCAGCACAGAGTCCCCCTGACATTTTGGTTGTCCACGCAGGTGGCAACGATCTGGGACTGATATCTGCCAAGGTACTTGCATGTAAAATGGTGAGGGACTTGGTGCAGCTCCATAAAGAGTTTCCCTCCATGACAGTTGCATATTCCTGCATCAATGAGAGGCAAGTGTGGAGAAATGGACAGTCAGGGAACATGAATGATGAGAGGAAGACTGTCAACACACTGATGAGAGAGGCCGCTGGCTACTTTGGCGGTGAAGTTATTGAACATCCCCTCCTGAAGTTATTCAGCAACCGCATCTTTCTGCCAGATGGAGTGCACTTCAACAAGGAAGGAAACAGAGTCTTTGTGTGGAGTATCCGTGGTGCCCTAAAGAAGATCC
>NW_024401391.1:0-2000 GCF_016859285.1 Xiphias gladius
TTGAAAATGGACATAATGGATCTTATTTGAAAATGGACATAATGGATCTTATTTGAAAATGGACATAATGGATAATGGATCTTATTTGAAAATGGACATAATGGATCTTATTTGAAAATGGACATAATGGATAATGGATCTTATTTGAAAATGGACATAATGGATCTTATTTGAAAATGGACATAATGGATCTTATTTGAAAATGGACATAATGGATCTTATTTGAAAATGGACATAATGGATCTTATTTGAAAATGGACATAATGGATAATGGATCTTATTTGAAAATGGACATAATGGATCTTATTTGAAAATGGACATAATGGATCTTATTTGAAAATGGACATAATGGATCTTATTTGAAAATGGACATAATGGATAATGGATCTTATTTGAAAATGGACATAATGGATAATGGATCTTATTTGAAAATGGACATAATGGATAATGGATCTTATTTGAAAATGGACATAATGGATCTTATTTGAAAATGGACATAATGGATCTTATTTGAAAATGGACATAATGGATAATGGATCTTATTTGAAAATGGACATAATGGATCTTATTTGAAAATGGACATAATGGATCTTATTTGAAAATGGACATAATGGATCTTATTTGAAAATGGACATAATGGATAATGGATCTTATTTGAAAATGGACATAATGGATCTTATTTGAAAATGGACATAATGGATAATGGATCTTATTTGAAAATGGACATAATGGATAATGGATCTTATTTGAAAATGGACATAATGGATAATGGATCTTATTTGAAAATGGACATAATGGATCTTATTTGAAAATGGACATAATGGATCTTATTTGAAAATGGACATAATGGATAATGGATCTTATTTGAAAATGGACATAATGGATCTTATTTGAAAATGGACATAATGGATAATGGATCTTATTTGAAAATGGACATAATGGATCTTATTTGAAAATGGACATAATGGATAATGGATCTTATTTGAAAATGGACATAATGGATAATGGATCTTATTTGAAAATGGACATAATGGATCTTATTTGAAAATGGACATAATGGATCTTATTTGAAAATGGACATAATGGATCTTATTTGAAAATGGACATAATGGATCTTATTTGAAAATGGACATAATGGATCTTATTTGAAAATGGACATAATGGATCTTATTTGAAAATGGACATAATGGATAATGGATCTTATTTGAAAATGGACATAATGGATAATGGATCTTATTTGAAAATGGACATAATGGATAATGGATCTTATTTGAAAATGGACATAATGGATAATGGATCTTATTTGAAAATGGACATAATGGATAATGGATCTTATTTGAAAATGGACATAATGGATCTTATTTGAAAATGGACATAATGGATAATGGATCTTATTTGAAAATGGACATAATGGATAATGGATCTTATTTGAAAATGGACATAATGGATCTTATTTGAAAATGGACATAATGGATCTTATTTGAAAATGGACATAATGGATCTTATTTGAAAATGGACATAATGGATCTTATTTGAAAATGGACATAATGGATCTTATTTGAAAATGGACATAATGGATAATGGATCTTATTTGAAAATGGACATAATGGATCTTATTTGAAAATGGACATAATGGATCTTATTTGAAAATGGACATAATGGATCTTATTTGAAAATGGACATAATGGATCTTATTTGAAAATGGACATAATGGATAATGGATCTTATTTGAAAATGGACATAATGGATCTCATTTCAAAGTTTCCGTCTTGATATCCATCGCAGAATTCAGCTGCGCTGTCAGACTGGAACATAATAGAGATACAGCTGACCTTTGTTCGGTTGACCAGTCTGAACCAGAATGTCACGGATTCATGTTTGGAAATGTTGGCGATCAGCAGGGTGACTTCCTCGCCAGGCTGGACATCCACAGTCTGAGACTGTGACACTGAGACAGAGATCCAGCCTGAAACATAGAGCAGAGACAAGAAGAGATTTAC
>NW_024401392.1:0-1063 GCF_016859285.1 Xiphias gladius
CACGCTCATCTAACTTTAAGATTTTGGAACCCAAGAAATTGCATGACTGATGATGGCAAACATGCTTTCATTTGATTTCAGTGCGCAGACTTTCCAAAATCACAGCAGATGTTGATTTTTGGCGTCTATTCGCCGAGAAAACTTCATTTGACTCAAATATTCATTTGAGCTGCTACGCTCTTAATTCTTCCCAGATCGTTTTAGAAAACTTTCTACTTTAAGAAGACTCCCAAAGAAAGCTAAGTATGTGCTTTGAATTGAGTTTCCATAAGCATTTTTTGAAAACGCAGTACATGTTTGATTTGATGTTCATTCGCGACGAGAGAGGGAATTTGAACATAATATAGTCTAAACAGCTTTTTTCTTTTGGAACATACCTATATATATATATGTATATAAGATATGTTGTCGACCCCTCACGCTCATCTAACTTTAAGATTTTGGAACACAAGAAATTGCATGACTGATGATGGCAAACACACTTTCATTTGATTTCAGTCTTGACTTTCCAAAATCACAGCAGATGTTGATTTTGGCGTCTATTCGCCGAGAAAAGTTCATTTGACTCAAATATTCATTTGAGCTGCTAGGCTCTTAATTCTTACCAGATCGTTTTAGAAAACTTTCTACTTTAAGAAGACTCCCAAAGAAAGCTAAGTATGTGCTTTGAATTGAGTTTGCACAAGCATTTTTTGAAAACGCAGTATATGTTTGATTTGATGTTCATTCGCTGACGAGAGGAATTTGAACATAATATAGTCTAAACAGCTTGTTTCTTTTGGAACATACCTATATATATGTATATAAGATATGTTGTCGACCCCTCAAGCTCATCTAACTACTTTAAGATTTTGGAACCCAAGAAATTGCATGACTGATGATTACAAACATGCTTTCATTTGATTTCAGTGTGCAGACTTTCCAAAATCACAGCAGATCCTTATTTTTGGTGTCTATTCGCCGAGAAAACTTCATTTGACTCAAATATTCATTTGAGCTGCTAGGCTCTTAATTTTTGCCATATCGTTTTAGAAAACTTTCTACTTCAAGAAGACTCCATAAG
>NW_024401393.1:0-6000 GCF_016859285.1 Xiphias gladius
AGGTTGGTATATTGACTAGTACCCTCTGTATTTTTTATGCTGAAGAACATGGTGCATCTATATGGCGCAGCTGGGGATGTCTAAGCTGTGATTAAACAAGGCACGTGTATATGTATTCTGAATTCTGAATTAAGAATAACAAAAATCCATTCCAAATTTTGTATAGATAGATTGAGAGGAGAAAGGTAAACGCTGGACAACGTTAGTGATTACTTTAGTGAACATGGTAGAGGAAGATTTAGATGTCTGACTGCTGACATTAATCCTGCATAAATCTTACTCATTCCTCTGATGAAAGATGGCCGACTGAAAGTAATGTTGGCGTTAGATCCACACCCACAGCACTCGATAGTGTTCGTTAGCTTACCTTTTTATAAATGTCGGCATGCTGCCTGCATGTTTTCATAGTTTGTCTCAGCTGTTCTCATTGGATTGCAGCAGAATTTAGTCCATACATTTTTTTTACCAGAACTGGTAACACACAAGCAGGTCAAGCAGTTAAGTCAGCTTCTGAACAACAAGAGATACTTTTGGGCTGCAAAGGATATTGTTTTACTAATCAGGAGCCTGGCTAAAGTGTGTGATTCCACAGATGTATGCAGGTCATTGAATGAGACTTTTATTAAAACAACAATGCGTTCTTTGTCCATTTTGTTCATCTTGTATCGTTCAGTTTTTATTCACTGACGGCATTGTAATATATTTCGTCGTAGTTTTCACTTTCAAACGCATTTTATATAGTTTTAGTCTCTGTTTTCATCGTGGAAAAACGGTCGTCAAGAAATATTTTTCATCACAGTTGTCAGTGCTGCAGAGTTAGTTGTTAATATATGGTCAATACATTTAACTCATGTTCAGGAGAAACTGCTGAAATAACCAATGAGCTATCAGGGAAACCCTTGCCATATTAGCATATTATCTGACATAATTATATACAGTAGATCACTTATATAGATCACACTACCCATATTAGTATCACTTCAATTTTTTTTTTTTTGCCAATGCATTTGTTCTCTGATTTTCATCTGTAACACTCTATTTTAAAACCTGCTATTTATCATGTAGAAGCTGTATACAAGAAATCGATAAATGGTTTATTGCACAGTATAATGTGTAGATGAAAGAAGATATGAGGAGATGAGAAGTCTTACTGAATGAGTGACAATATAATCCCACACAGTTTTAATCATATAAGATAGATCTTTATGTTTTATATGAGTATGGAATATCAAGCATTTATATATTATATATATTAATGAAGAAATGATTCATAAATACTTCTTCACTCTGACTGAATGACAACTGAGCATACTCTCTGATGAAGGCCATGAGAGCGGCTGAAAGCTTTGAAAGATATCTTGAATCTTTAAAGTTAAAAACTGTCAAAATTTAACTTTGAAGCTCAGACCTTCATAAGTTTTGAATACATTTATAAATTATATTACACCTGCCTGCAAATTATTTGCACATGTGAAGAAATCGTTAATAAATCTTTTATAACTCACCGAAAGGCTTTGTTCATGTGTAATCATATATCATTAAATGTGGTGACAGCTATGTTATGGTGTGTTATTAATCATTTGTTAATTTTTTACATTAATAAACACCTGAAATGTCCTAGTTAGTTATATTAAATTTACTAAGCTTTAATATTCTGCTAATGAATACTAAAAAGTGTTACTGATAGGGGTGGGCTTTCATAGGCCTTTGGTGTGTTCAATTTTGTTAACTAAAGAGAAAAGGCTCATGCTCTGTTTTATGTACTGTTTAAGTGAATTTGTGCCAGAGGTATCATTTTGGCAAATGCTAGGAGTTGAAGTACCAAGAGTTGTTTTGATATGAAATTGGTCATTTTATCCAAAAAAACATTGTTCAGAGTCTTCCCTACTGGCTCCGTCACCGTGACAACACCATGACATTATGAGGCAAGGGTTAGACATTCTAGAACTCTACATCAAAGACATTGGTGTGCCTTGATTTTGTGTGCAGAATCTAAGATAACATTAGTTTTCAGAATTTCTAACCGTCTTATTTGAAACAGTTTGGAAAACTATCATCTCAGATAAGAGTGAATCCACCCAGAGGCCATTCTCAGAGAACCAGGCATCCACCAGCTCATCCTGTACAGCTGAAAGAAGACCACAAAGCCACCGACACTTTCTGAAGAGGAGAAATCTAGGATGGCTCACGCCAAGAGTCTAGAGAAAAGCAAGAGGCCCCACGCTGACATCTCACAGAGACGCTGGAAGCCCAGGAAGCAGCTCCCCAGAAAGGAAAAAAGAGGAGAATCTGTGTAGAAATAAATCTGCTAAAAAGGCCCTTCAGTGAAGTTTCAAAGGGCAGCGTAAGATACCAAGAGTATCCCTCCCCAGAAAGGAAGAGCATGAGGGTCAGCAGCAGTACAAAGGAAGACAGATACCTGCCAAGCACCTCCAAACAGGATCCTTCTCCTATGATCCAGTCAGAGAGGACGAGAGAGAATGCCTCAACATACTGGGACACCGGAATCTCAGACAGCATGTCGAGAGAGAAGAAGAGGAAGGATGACAGGACAGAGACAAAAAAGTCCCAAAGATATGGATCATTGGGTCTAGTTACATTCATCGCGGGAGACAGCAGCGCATGAGAATTTCCAGGAGAATTTCTGCACTTAATGCCAAAGTTGAGTGGTTTGGCAAAGAAGGCATGCGCTGAGTGGTGTCCTTCCCATTTTTATGGCCAGTTGGCAGCACAGAGTCCCCTGACATTTTGGTTGTCCACGCAGGTGGCAACGATCTGGGACTGATATCTGCCAAGGTACTTGCATGTAAAATGGTGAGGGACTTGGTGCAGCTCCATAAAGAGTTTCCTCCATGACAGTTGCATATTCCTGCATCAATGAGAGGCAAGTGTGGAGAAATGACAGTCAGGGAACATGAATGATGAGAGGAAGACTGTCAACACACTGATGAGAGAGGCCGCTGGCTACTTTGGCGTGTGAAGTTATTGAACATCCTCCTGAAGTTATTCAGCAACCGCATCTTTCTGCCAGATGGAGTGCACTTCAACAAGGAAGGAAACAGAGTCTTGTGTGGAGTATCCGTGGTGCCCTAAAGAAGATCCTTCAGACCAAAAAATCCCACCTGACTTCTCCCTGGCCTGTGTGGGTGGTCTGGTTGCATCCCACAATACAAAGACATGCAGGTTCACTGGCCAATACCAATTGAATGTAGGTGACAATGTGAATTGTTCTCTGTCTATATGTACCAACCTTGACTAAAGAAATAAAAATGTGCCCCAAATAAAAAAAAACAAACGACTGTACATTGGTGCAATGTCTGTAGCGACAAAACCGCAGTAATAAAAACTCCAACTAACAATTTTCAAAATGAATAATTTGCACTTTTTATCTAGTTTAATCTTGTTTTTCCTCTTGGAAAAAAAGGTTGTCATTGAATAGTTTTGGACACAGTTTTTGTGGATGAAATTAACACTGCTCTGCAGCACCAGTGGAACAGGAAGGAAGGCTGCAGGTTAGTTGGTGTTTGCTGTTTCAGCAAATCCAAAGGGAAAAAAACCCCTTAGATTGATTTAGGGCTTCTTGGTGTAACAGCTTTATTGCAACAGGAAGAAACAGAGTCTGTGTCCCAATTCCCTATCTCATACAAATAGTATAATGACAGTATGTGCTGTAATATGCACTCACATTCATAGTATAAGGTTTCTGATGTTAGATGCAAGAAATACACTCAGCTGCCAGTGTATTAGCTACAAATTGCTAAAACTAATGCAGTCTAATGCATCAGTTCTGCAATAAAACCTGTCTTCATGGAGGTTATAAAGTTTTGCTGAAACTTTTAGAGAGGTGTCGTATTGGAGGATGAATTTTGTGGTGTTGCATTATACAAAAAGGTGTCCTGCTATTTAGCCTACCTCATTGATACAAACGGTTAAGGGATTTAAGGATGTCCTGTCCAGTCATAGTTTTAGGTTAGAGAGGCGCGCACCAGGAGTTGACCCTTGATGAACACAAATCCCAAGGTTACGTTTCTACTGTATCCTAAGACATATAAGATACATTTGGACATGTCTTATACGTGTTATATGTATTTTCCCCAAACAAACATGCAAACAACAAGCTTTAGTGATAAGAACATGCAGAAAATATTCCAATATATGAAATTATGCTGTTGATGTCACAGTTTGGTTTTCTGAGACTTAAGGCAGAGTTTGGTAGATCTCAGGGGGAAGGAGTCTGGTTTTTCAGTCTCAGTCTCTGGAACCAAGGAAGTTTGGAAAATTGAAATGAAATAAAAATTCTTCATGGGAAAGGGATCCCCCAAAAGGAGGTCTGTGTTTGTTTTCCTTTGGAGTACACTGAATGGACGAGGAGTGTGAGGTGAAGAGTTTAGAAGTCCCTCTTAGTGGGGAGCAGGGAAACACAGGCATCATGCACTACAATTCAATACATGCACCGTCCAAAGTCAAGCAAAGTGTGACTTCAGAATGCCATTGCCAACTAAAAGAGATGGCCAAATATGTTTCCAAAAATGTAATACAACATTTTTGAACACTCAAAAATCAAGTTGTTTTTAGCATGCATGCTAACTTTTTAATAATACTTGAAATTGCGCCAATCAATAGCTTTGTTTCTGTGCACACAATGTCAACACAGCATGAATGAAACCTCTTATATTCTGATGCGGCCAGAGTTTGGTCAATTGGCGGCACTGGAGGACAGGTCAGCGCCCATCAAAGATACTGGGCTTGATCCTCTGGGGACCGTGGAATATCTAATTTCACAACAAAACATTTCAGAACAAAAACTATGGTCTAAACTGGAGGTTGACAGTGACAGCAGTGCAGGTACAGACAGGAAAGATTCAACTTTTTTCCTGCAACACGCAGCATGCGACTGTAAGTACTGCTGCTCTGTTGCTCGGCCTCATGGAGTAATTACTGAAAAATTCAACTCTGCTTTGTTTCCACTTGTCAGGCAACACAAAGAACAATCTGCCAGCCAGCTGACTGAGAGTTTTGTGTTACGCATGTGGCTATTCAGTTCTGCTTGACGGCTTAAAGAACGGAAACAAACAGCCTCATGTAGAGTTAATTTTGGTACCCTACTTTTGATTTAGTTTAGTAATTCAGACGCAGCATATCATTTTCTGGCCACACATGAAGAGACAGATTTTTTTTTAACATCTAACAGGCCTCATCATCATCAACTGTTGTGCTCAGACCACTGCCTGTGTTGTCTCTTCCGGTCAAATATGTGGATTAGGCACCACCTCACTCCTCCACTGCTGCAGAACGCCATACCTTACAGTATCGCTTCCTTATATGAGACGGGTATTCATCAAGGTCTTACTTTCAATGACCCCAAGAAGGATTAAATAGGAAAATAAAATAACATGACAAACTAAAAGAATCTCAAAGAAAGACGAGACTGGATTTTGAGAAAGAAATGACATAATGGATAATGGATCTTATTTGAAATGGACATAATGGATCTTATTTCAAAATGGACATAATGGATCTTATTTGAAAATGGACATAATGGATCTTATTTGAAAATGGACATAATGGATAATGGATCTTATTTGAAAATGGACATAATGGATCTTATTTGAAAATGGACATAATGGATAATGGATCTTATTTGAAAATGGACATAATGGATCTTATTTGAAAATGGACATAATGGATCTTATTTGAAAATGGACATAATGGATCTTATTTGAAAATGGACATAATGGATAATGGATCTTATTTGAAAATGGACATAATGGATCTTATTTGAAAATGGACATAATGGATCTTATTTGAAAATGGACATAATGGATCTTATTTGAAAATGGACATAATGGATCTTATTTGAAAATGGACATAATGGATAATGGATCTTATTTGAAAATGGACATAATGGATAATGGATCTTATTTGAAAATGGACATAATGGATCTTATTTGAAAATGGACATAATGGATCTTATTTGAAAATGGACATAATGGATCTTAT
>NW_024401394.1:0-3000 GCF_016859285.1 Xiphias gladius
CAGCATCAGACACATTCACATTCCTTTTTGATAAATTGTACACACAGCTCTGTGCAGGAGACCCAGACGCTGCATCCGTCACACACTGACTGCTGCTGTGTGTGTGGATGTACATGATTCCCACATGGGAGTTTTCTGTATCCTTTTTGAACCAGTAAACACTGTGTTCTCCCTCACTGGTTGCTGCGTGCACCGTGCAGTTCAGAGTCACAGAGCCTCCAGGCTGTACAGAGTCGGACACCGGCTGCTGGAGGAAAGACTTGCAACTAGACTCTGGAAAGAACAGAAATAAAATGTTAGAAAGTGCCATGGACAAAATGGAATGTAGAAAGTTTGATAAAAAATAGTTTTTCAATTGTCGGGTCTCCAAAATCTAAAACATTAGGCAGATTACCTTTTAAAACCAAAAATGTCCCATTGTCAAATTCAGTGACTGTAATACTGGTTAGTCCACAGTAGTACATGGCTGAATCTGAGTCCTGGACACTAGAAATGCTCAGATGATAAAATCCTGCTCCAGTATGAACTGAAAATCGTTTGTTGTCTTTAAACTGGTTGTGGAAGTGGTTGGAGTTGGGTAAATGCTTGTAGAAAGTGGATATTATTTGGGGTTGCTCCCCTGCAGCCTGCCTGTACCAACACAGATGTGTGGCCCGGGAGGCATAGAAACAAGGGAAAGTCACATTGTCCCCAAGGTTAGCATAGACTAGAGCACCATCTGAAAGAGAAAGACAAATGAATGACCGCTGAACCAAAAGATGACTTTGCACATTTAAATAGTTTCAAAAACCTTCTTTCTGGCATTGGAATCCCAATCTCCAAGCTTCCCCAGTAAGATCTAAGATACCAGTAATTCCAATCATTTTTAGCTTGAAAAAAGAGAGTACACAGTGACTTACAGGCTCTAAAGAGGTGAATCAAGAGAACATAAAACTTGTACATCCTTCATTCTCCGGTGTTCAGACTCTCACAGTGAAATAGCAGATTCAGTAAAGGGGTTGACGACAAAAGCTGCACCTTCAGCGGAAAAGAGTCTGTATTTTACCCAGGTGATGCAGCTTTGTGGGCGTCAAAACTGGTACAAAAGGAAGCGAGAAGCTCTGGTTTGACACTTTATATTGAGATAGGTCATTTGACATATTTCTCTGATTTTGCATTAAGCCGGAAAGATTTTCAAACAACAAATACAACAAACGTAAAGTGTTCTTGCTTATGTTCTCTAGTCTCTTAATTTGTAATATGATTGAGATTTAAGAACATGCAAAATATGTGAAAACAATTAGAATAATTGAATTATAATCTACACATGAGCTACATCTCTGAAATTGATCCCTTACGCCCTGAATTAAGATATTCTCCCTAAAGCACTTACGGTATACGTGTTTGAATGTAATGCTATTGTGTTAAGTATTAAGCTCATTCTAATCATTTCAGTTGCAGCCACAGTGGAAAGCACACCTGGCAACAAGTCAGGATGAAAAATAAAACATTCTATCAATTGGTATGCATTAATAGTTCTCATCTTTAACACTGAGTACAGATGTAGCGGTATGTACAGAGGTATGTAGCCTATACTTATCTATTGATGCGATCACGGCTGACAGAAAAAAAAGACTGAAATGAGAAAAACTGGAGGAGGGCCACATCCTGCGACATTTTTGCACGCAGAGGAGTTGGCCATGGCAAATAACAAAAACCCATAATGGAGAGGGCTGAGACTGGCAGTCACTTCTGACCCTGGTGGCATGTCCACTCTTTATGCACAAGGTAATATCATATCAATTGTTTTGATTGCCCAGTTTGAGATAATTTTATCTACTTCAGATGCCTGTCACATGTACACTTCAGGGGGATACTATTGATTTGCTGCAACCGGAAGCATGCCCCTCATCTGACTCTCAGGTAGAGGTAGAGACCATGTCAGTCATCTTTGACACACACTTCCAGGTTGACCCATTTCATCACTTGTACCTTGATGTGTATTCAACGGTGGCTAATAAAGGCTAATACTAGGCTATGTATGGCAAATTGTCGTTAACTGATATTTCAAGTCATCTATTGAATGAGGGAGAAACGTCAAGAGATCAAAGCACTGGTCAGTTGGCAATCACATTATTGTCTTTCAGGAGGAGCTACATCAACCACTCTTCCCACCCATGGCTACCTCCTTTCAGGCCTCTCAGAGAAGTCGAAGGGTAGCTTTTCCTTTGCTATTAAAAGGATTATTCATGCTGATTATATGTTGCAGTGATGCTAAATCCTGCGTTCCACGTTCTTTCTCTCAGTGTGTTTTTGCTGTGCAGGCTGGACCTGACAATGTGCACTTGCTGTATGCGTATGCTTGAGGTGGACTGTGAGAAAAAAAATGTTATAAATTAAAGAACTGAAATTGGAAATTGAGAAACTGGAACAAGAAACAAATATTAGTATACATTCACCATTCGTTGATCAATATGTCTCTACCATCACGTTTTTTTGTTTGCTTTTTTAAGGAAAGTGAGAAGGCAAAGAAATTAATACATGAATAAAAAAGAATTATTCCTTTTGTCTTTTTATATTACTGGAAAAATTAATGTGTGATGGCTTTTGCTGTTGGGTGATCCAAAATGACTGGGTCTACTATGTCTGGTGGCATCGGCAGCTGGCATGGTGCTCTTTCTTTTTGAATAGTGGCAATGTTGTAGAGCACCACATATGCTGTCACCACATCACATGCCTGCTCTGGGTGCACCCGCTGGCCTTGCAGGCAAGCAAATCGTGCCTTGATGACCCCAAATATCACCTCTATCCTGACCCTTGAGCTACTGTGAGCCATGTTTTATTGTCTTTGTTCCCTTGTTTTAGGGTCAGGATAGGGGGTCATCGGGTACCAAAGACATGGCTACCCTCTGTTTCCAAGGAGAAGCCCATCAAAATGCCCTTTGAATGATAGAAAGAAAGTGTCAAAATGAAGCATGGTGTGTAGGCTGGTGGTTGCGTTACCTTGTTGTCTTACCTTCT
>NW_024401395.1:0-3000 GCF_016859285.1 Xiphias gladius
CTGGTTCTTATAAACTGCACTTCCTTTTGAGGTGCGACTTCCTATTACTCTACTTAACAACCCATGAGGCCGGTGCTGGGCACTGTGTCACAAAGTAAAATAGCATGACAGGGACTTCATCAGACTCAGACAAACAGGTAAGTAATTTTGTTGTGTAAAACTAATGGAATGTGCCTTGTAAATGGGCAAAATTTCATCGCTCCATTATTTGCTCCTGGGGGTTGAAGGAAGGGTTAATTGCAGGACTGTTATATTAGACTGCATACTTTTTGGCTAGGTGTACCTAATAAACTGACAAGTGAGTGTATCTTGGAGTTTTATAATAACAACATTATTTCTCAGTGTTTGCAAAGATGCATAACATTATTGGGTGAAAGTTGCAGTGCTCATATACAATAAGTATAAACTCGTGGTGGTAAACCAACGCCAGGCCGTGGTTTGCCCGAGCTCCAGAGCACATTTTTAACGAATTTTAACGTTGTTCAGTGAAGATAAACAGAGGATTAGACCTGGTGTCTATAGGCAAAGAGTTTTAACTGTGAGCTAAGCCTGTGTGCATTTCTATTTGAAACATGCAGGGTTTTGTCTAACTGCTGTATGAGTTTCGAGCACTCAGTGGTTTATTTTATATATTTGGTAAAACCAATTCAATTCTTTTTTTTGTACTGATTATTTGCTTTGGATAATAGTTTTATTTCATTAGAGGTAGTTTTTGGTTACACTGTTGCTTATTGGTCAGTTGGTTGTTTCAACTGGTAAAATGAACTTAACATCAAATGATGCATAGTTCGTAGGCTTTATAAATAGGGCACTCGCTGAAAAATAATAAATTCAGCACCTGTGGTGGGAAACATTGATGGTTAGTTAACTTTGCCACTTCCTCTCTCTCTTATACAGTAATTATACAGCCCCAGGCTCTAAAAGTTCCTATCTTTTCTTATTTTTTTCTATTTAAATTACTATTATTGGTGTATAAAGAATGAATAAATTATATACTCAAAAAAAAAGCCATTACTTACAAATCATAAACAGCTTTAAATCATCAAGTTTTAAAGGGTTGCAGAAATAAGCCGAACAAATATGCAAAGATCATTTGCATGCAGCAGCCTGGAGAAATAACATGTTCACATGTTCTTTCTTGTTTTGTTTCATCTAGAAGCAGTATGGTTTGTTAAGAATGTGATAGTGTATTTAAGCCTGAATGACAGCTTCTCCATATTTAGAATAACCGGAAATTGTGAATGTTTAACATATTTGCCATGTTATGAACAACTGAAAGTTTTTGCAGTGAATTGAAACTGTTGGTGAAATGTTATAGAACTAAACTAAATATCTCCATAGCCATATAAGAAAGCCATAAGTAAGCTCCTAGAGCCGAAACACTATTCATAAGTATTACAACAACAGACATTTTATAAACAATCCTCTTTCTATATTCTTAATTTTAGTTTTGTTTTTTTCCATTTTAAAAAGGTCTGCCTGCTTCAAAACAGATCCTATCACTTGAAATTGTAAATTGCCTGTTTAATTTTACATGCTCTAATGTCTGTTGCAGATCTCGGCAGTGTGAAACAAACGGCTAAGTTGAAGGACCCAGACGTTTTCCCTCCACGATGGCAGAGTGTCTTTTCAAACAGAGTCCAAATATCAGCATTAACCCATCAAACCAAACAGTCAAGATGAGTTCTTTGAGTGTTTTACCATTTCCCTCCATGGCCTTTTCTCTTCCATCGGCATCATAGAAAACCTCCTCATCCTCGGAGTAGTGGGCGTCCATGTCCGCCGCTCTGTCATCAGTGTCTGGATTCTGAACCTCGCAGCCTCTGACCTGCTGGCCACCGCTACCTTGCCCTTCTTCACCCTCTACATGGCATGCGGCGACACCTGGAGGTTAGGCACGACCTTCTGCCGCATCCATTCCTCCATCTTCATTCTCAACATGTTTGTCAGTGGCTTCCTGCTGGCAGCCATTTCTATGGACCGCTGCCTGGTGGTGATGAGACCTGTCTGGGCACAGAACCACAGGAACATCCAACTAGTGGGGAAGGTATGTGGGGTGATTTGGGCCTTGGCTGTGGTCTGCACTGTCCCATTCTACATATTCCGTGACACCATTACCCTACCCAGCGGAAAGATTCTCTGTTACTACAGTTACGCCGATTCCCCCCTAGTGAGCCGTATGACCTGGAAGCTTTATGTAAGCATCGCAAGGAGGCCTTGGCCTTCATGAAGCTCTTCCTTGCCTTCCTGATCCCTCTACTTATCATCATCCTCAGCTACGGTGCCGTGAATGCCAGCTTGTCGCGCAGAGGCTGCCGACGCCCTTTTCGTTTGTTCGGCTCGTAGTGGCCGTGGTGGTGAGCTTTGTACTCTGCTGGGCTCCGTACCACTTCTTATTTGTCATGGAGGTGATGGCTCCCAGTGAGCATCCTGTGCAGGAATTTGCAAGCAAGGCCCTCCCAGTCGCAGCAACCTTGGGCTTCCTTAACAGTGTCCTCAACCCCATTCTGTATGTGTTCAGCTGCCCGGACCTGTGTAGTAAGATTAGACATTCTCTGGGTGCGGTGATGGAGAGTGTTCTGACCGAGGACCTGGCAGAGCTGGCCAGGCGCCGCAGCACTGCTCGCAGCTCCATCGGCACCACAGAGATTATGATGAAGCACAAAGATTCCATTACAACCGTGAGACCTCTGAAAACAGAGGAGCAGGAGCAGGAAGAAAGTATCGTTGACTCTACTCATAAGTGAAGAGTTGATTTTGTTTAACGCACAACTTCCATGCCAAAAATTCATGCCTACCTTTAGTCCATTGAGGATAATGTTAATTCCAACACATCACTCTCATCAGTACAACAACAGAGTCATTTCATACTCATCACTCTGCTGCTGCTGACAAATACAGTTTTCATTCACTTCCTGTTGCTTCCCTAATTCTCTTTGCTTCCATGTTATCGTTTTTTGAGTTGATGTTAAGCCACTGTCAGTGAAACACAAGGCTTAA
>NW_024401396.1:0-9000 GCF_016859285.1 Xiphias gladius
TTGACCATGAGTGGATTCCCAAAAAATGCATGAGTCATGCACAGCCCCAGGCCACCTAGCCTGAGGCTGGTCACATGTCATCTGACAAAGGACTTCACCCTTTGGAGAGAGCCTCTCACAATCCTTGGCCAATATGGATTGGGTCCTCCCAACCTGCTGGCATTTTTCTTGACAAGATTGTGTGGCGGGGTGATGCTTATGTAGGGTAACATCGAGTTAACCGCAAACAAAAATTGGCAGTTAGTACTGATGGAAAACACCGATTGGATTGTGTTTTCTTGTAACATTAGAGCCTCACTTGTTCTTATGTTTAGAAACTTGTGCTTTGGTTGCCTCCCTTTACTTCACTTCTTGATGTTTTAATGTTTTCACACGATGATGCCCACAGGTGTGTTTTTTCACAACAGAGAAGCACATCTACACCTTTAATTTGTATTTAAAATATATAACGGAAAAGATTTAGAAACTTCAGAAATGCTTTAAGAGTCACAGATAATATACAGCACAGAGAGTGAAATAAGGAATGACACAGAACTAAACTTGGCCTAATGCCAATATAGTCATAAGTATTTGTCCATATAATAACAGCTTGTTTGTGACTTTGATTGAATATTTTTAGGGAAAGAGATTTTAGAACAAAAGAAGTATAAAGGATACAATTTCAAGTTATATATTAAAAAAAGTCACATATATTATGTCACAAGTGTAAATATGCAATGCACAGGGTTCACTGAAGACTGTGATGGATAAGTCCGATAATATGTAGAGATCAGGACACAGAGGCCACCGTTCTGATGAGCTGAGGAAAGAAGCTTTTTTCTAAGTCTCTCCGTGATGGGATCCTCCTTCATCAACTAATCCTACTATTACTGTTTTTGCATCTTCTTCTGTAAAGTGGGGGGTTTAGATCCAATGGTATGCTACTCCATAAGGCTCTTCGGTCCTGAAGAGAACAGTTCCTAGACCAGTAGATGATGCCCCCTTTTGGGGTGCTTGAAGGTCTTTAGGACCCCCAGGGAGACTGTCAACTGTCTGAGGTGGTAAAGGCATTGCTTCACCTTTCTCGTTAAGATGTCTATTTGTGTGTGGACCCTGTCAGATTCTCAATGATGTGGACTCCCAGGTACCCTCTCCACAAGTGTCCTGGTTATCATCGCGGATATATGTGCCTCTGCTGCTTCCTCCTAAATTCCACAACCAGCTCTTCAGTTTTGCTGACATTCCGTAGAGGTGCAAGTTATCATTAGAACTCATATGCAAAGAAGGGGGGACCTCAAGTCCTTCCTTCAGAACAAACCTGACTCGTTCATGGCGGAGGATGCCCAATAAATTGTTAAGCCAGTGCTTCTGCAGGTGGATCACGTTTTCCAATGTTGGAAAAAAAATCCTTTCTGTTATATATCTGTAATTAATGAACAGAGTCTGAGACACCCCCACCCATGTATGTGGGACGGCGTCCGGGAAATAATGCTTCAATTAAAGTACCTCGACAAGAATTACATTGATGACATTGTGTTACCTGCACAGCACCTTCAATTTAACTCAGCACTGCCTAGCATTTGTATAGCATGTACTCTTTGTATATAATACAGACTGATGCCCGAAGTGTCCTCTGATATTGTTTCAGTGTTGTTGTAGTCTGTCATTTAGTTTTCACTAAGATAATGTGACATTCATAACAATCATAAAATCCTAAAACATAAAGCTGTATAAATGACAACTGTCAGTGACAGTTTCTTTTCAGAAACCAGTAAACCTAACAGACTTTATAAATGGGCCTGACTCTTAGAGGTCTTAACAAATTAGGCTGGTTCTTATAAACTGCACTTCCTTTTGAGGTGCGACTTCCTATTACTCTATTTAACAACCCATGAGGCCCGTGCTGGGCACTGTGTCACAAAGTAAAATAGCATGACAGGGACTTCATCAGACTCAGACAAACAGGTAAGTAATTTTGTTGTGTAAAACTAATGGAATGTGCCTTGTAAATGGGCAAAATTTCATCGCTCCATTATTTGCTCCTGGGGGTTGAAGGAAGGGTTAATTGCAGGACTGTTATATTAGACTGCATACTTTTTGGCTAGGTGTACCTAATAAACTGACAAGTGAGTGTATCTTGGAGTTTTATAATAACAACATTATTTCTCAGTGTTTGCAAAGATGCATAACATTATTGGGTGAAAGTTGCAGTGCTCATATACAATAAGTATAAACTCGTGGTGGTAAACCAACGCCAGGCCGTGGTTTGCCCGAGCTCCAGAGCACATTTTTAACGAATTTTAACGTTGTTCAGTGAAGATAAACAGAGGATTAGACCTGGTGTCTATAGGCAAAGAGTTTTAACTGTGAGCTAAGCCTGTGTGCATTTCTATTTGAAACATGCAGGGTTTTGTCTAACTGCTGTATGAGTTTCGAGCACTCAGTGGTTTATTTTATATATTTGGTAAAACCAATTCAATTCTTTTTTTTTGTACTGATTATTTGCTTTGGATAATAGTTTTATTTCATTAGAGGTAGTTTTTGGTTACACTGTTGCTTATTGGTCAGTTGGTTGTTTCAACTGGTAAAATGAACTTAACATCAAATGATGCATAGTTCGTAGGCTTTATAAATAGGGCACTCGCTGAAAAATAATAAATTCAGCACCTGTGGTGGGAAACATTGATGGTTAGTTAACTTTGCCACTTCCTCTCTCTCTTATACAGTAATTATACAGCCCCAGGCTCTAAAAGTTCCTATCTTTTCTTATTTTTTTCTATTTAAATTACTATTATTGGTGTATAAAGAATGAATAAATTATATACTCAAAAAAAAAGCCATTACTTACAAATCATAAACAGCTTTAAATCATCAAGTTTTAAAGGGTTGCAGAAATAAGCCGAACAAATATGCAAAGATCATTTGCATGCAGCAGCCTGGAGAAATAACATGTTCACATGTTCTTTCTTGTTTTGTTTCATCTAGAAGCAGTATGGTTTGTTAAGAATGTGATAGTGTATTTAAGCCTGAATGACAGCTTCTCCATATTTAGAATAACCGGAAATTGTGAATGTTTAACATATTTGCCATGTTATGAACAACTGAAAGTTTTTGCAGTGAATTGAAACTGTTGGTGAAATGTTATAGAACTAAACTAAATATCTCCATAGCCATATAAGAAAGCCATAAGTAAGCTCCTAGAGCCGAAACACTATTCATAAGTATTACAACAACAGACATTTTATAAACAATCCTCTTTCTATATTCTTAATTTTAGTTTTGTTTTTTTCCATTTTAAAAAGGTCTGCCTGCTTCAAAACAGATCCTATCACTTGAAATTGTAAATTGCCTGTTTAATTTTACATGCTCTAATGTCTGTTGCAGATCTCGGCAGTGTGAAACAAACGGCTAAGTTGAAGGACCCAGACGTTTTCCCTCCACGATGGCAGAGTGTCTTTTCAAACAGAGTCCAAATATCAGCATTAACCCATCAAACCAAACAGTCAAGATGAGTTCTTTGAGTGTTTTTACCATTTCCTCCATGGCCTTTTTCTCTTCCATCGGCATCATAGAAAACCTCCTCATCCTCGGAGTAGTGGGCGTCCATGTCCGCCGCTCTGTCATCAGTGTCTGGATTCTGAACCTCGCAGCCTCTGACCTGCTGGCCACCGCTACCTTGCCCTTCTTCACCCTCTACATGGCATGCGGCGACACCTGGGCGTTAGGCACGACCTTCTGCCGCATCCATTCCTCCATCTTCATTCTCAACATGTTTGTCAGTGGCTTCCTGCTGGCAGCCATTTCTATGGACCGCTGCCTGGTGGTGATGAGACCTGTCTGGGCACAGAACCACAGGAACATCCAACTAGTGGGGAAGGTATGTGGGGTGATTTGGGCCTTGGCTGTGGTCTGCACTGTCCCATTCTACATATTCCGTGACACCATTACCCTACCCAGCGGAAAGATTCTCTGTTACTACAGTTACGCTCGATTCCCCCCTAGTGAGCCGTATGACCTGGAAGCTTTATGTAAGCATCGCAAGGAGGCCTTGGCCTTCATGAAGCTCTTCCTTGCCTTCCTGATCCCTCTACTTATCATCATCCTCAGCTATGGTGCCGTGAATGCCAGCTTGTCGCGCAGAGGCTGCCGACGCCCTTTTCGTTTTGTTCGGCTCGTAGTGGCCGTGGTGGTGAGCTTTGTACTCTGCTGGGCTCCGTACCACTTCTTATTTGTCATGGAGGTGATGGCTCCCAGTGAGCATCCTGTGCAGGAATTTGCAAGCAAGGCCCTCCCAGTCGCAGCAACCTTGGGCTTCCTTAACAGTGTCCTCAACCCCATTCTGTATGTGTTCAGCTGCCCGGACCTGTGTAGTAAGATTAGACATTCTCTGGGTGCGGTGATGGAGAGTGTTCTGACCGAGGACCTGGCAGAGCTGGCCAGGCGCCGCAGCACTGCTCGCAGCTCCATCGGCACCACAGAGATTATGATGAAGCACAAAGATTCCATTACAACCGTGAGACCTCTGAAAACAGAGGAGCAGGAGCAGGAAGAAAGTATCGTTGACTCTACTCATAAGTGAAGAGTTGATTTTGTTTAACGCACAACTTCCATGCCAAAAATTCCTGCCTACCTTTAGTCCATTGAGGATAATGTTAATTCCAACACATCACTCTCATCAGTACAACAACAGAGTCATTTCATACTCATCACTCTGCTGCTGCTGACAAATACAGTTTTCTTTCACTTCCTGTTGCTTCCCTAATTCTCTTTGCTTCCATGTTATCGTTTTTCTGAGTTGATGTTAAGCCACTGTCAGTGAAACACAAGGCTTAACAAAGATGCAGCACAGATGTTTCAAATTCAAAGTCATCAAACAGCTCCCTTGGCATAATCCTGTCGGTGGGCTCTTAATTTGAAACATAGGCAAGGGTTATTAAATTTCATTGAAGCTGAGTTAAAACCTTTCGATGGGCGGAGACGTCGACTATCGGGACATTGTTATACTGATGGAGTGAGCGGCATTGACATGTACATCGGGCCACATAATGCTATGTGTATCATCCTTCCTCTGTATTTTTTACCCAGGCTTTATTAGGGATTATTTGTGCTGCCGCACCCTCAGCTATTATGACCATTATTTGAATACTGCCTAGTATTTTAGAATGAATGGCACTTCAGTGTTTTTGATTAGCTTATCTGACTATATATATATCACTTCAGCAAAAATTGTTAGATTACCAAGAGCATTATAGGATATAGTTAGAATTACTATATAGCAGTACTGAATACTCACCAGGGTTTTGCTCATATTGTAGCTCTCATCTCTTTCAAATAAATGACAACTGTCAGTGACAGTTTCTTTTCAGAAACCAGTAAACCTAACAGACTTTATATATGGGCCTGACTCTTAGAGGTCTTAACAAATTAGGCTGGTTCTTATAAACTGCACTTCCTTTTGAGGTGCGACTTCCTATTACTCTACTTAACAACCCATGAGGCCGGTGCTGGGCACTGTGTCACAAAGTAAAATAGCATGACAGGGACTTCATCAGACTCAGACAAACAGGTAAGTAATTTTGTTGTGTAAAACTAATGGAATGTGCCTTGTAAATGGGCAAAATTTCATCGCCTCCATTATTTGCTCCTGGGGGTTGAAGGAAGGGTTAATTGCAGGACTGTTATATTAGACTGCATACTTTTGGCTAGGTGTACCTAATAAACTGACAAGTGAGTGTATCTTGGAGTTTTATAATAACAACATTATTTCTCAGTGTTTGCAAGATGCATAACATTATTGGGTGAAAGTTGCAGTGCTCATATACAATAAGTATAAACTCGTGGTGGTAAACCAACGCCAGGCTGTGGTTTGCCCGAGCTCCAGAGCACATTTTTAACGAATTTTAACGTTGTTCAGTGAAGATAAACAGAGGATTAGACCTGGTGTCTATAGGCAAAGAGTTTTAACTGTGAGCTAAGCCTGTGTGCATTTCTATTTGAAACATGCAGGGTTTTGTCTAACTGCTGTATGAGTTCGAGCACTCAGTGGTTTATTTTATATATTTGGTAAAACCAATTCAATTCTTTTTTGTACTGATTATTTGCTTTGGATAATAGTTTTATTTCATTAGAGGTAGTTTTTGGTTACACTGTTGCTTATTGGTCAGTTGGTTGTTTCAACTGGTAAAATGAACTTAACATCAAATGATGCATAGTTAAGTAGGCTTTATAAATAGGGCACTCGCTGAAAAATAATAAATTCAGCACCTGTGGTGGGAAACATTGATGGTTAGTTAACTTTGCCACTTCCTCTCTCTCTTATACAGTAATTATACAGCCCCAGGCTCTAAAAGTTCCTATCTTTTCTTATTTTTTTCTATTTAAATTACTATTATTGGTGTATAAAGAATGAATAAATTATATACTCAAAAAAAAAGCCATTACTTACAAATCATAAACAGCTTTAAATCATCAAGTTTTAAAGGGTTGCAGAAATAAGCCGAACAAATATGCAAAGATCATTTGCATGCAGCAGCCTGGAGAAATAACATGTTCACATGTTCTTTCTTGTTTTGTTTCATCTAGAAGCAGTATGGTTTGTTAAGAATGTGATAGTGTATTTAAGCCGTAATGACAGCTTCTCCATATTTAGAATAACCGGAAATTGTGAATGTTTAACATATTTGCCATGTTATGAACAACTGAAAGTTTTTGCAGTGAATTGAAACTGTTGGTGAAATGTTATAGAACTAAACTAAATATCTCCATAGCCATATAAGAAAGCCATAAGTAAGCTCCTAGAGCCGAAACACTATTCATAAGTATTACAACAACAGACATTTTATAAACAATCCTCTTTCTATATTCTTAATTTTAGTTTTGTTTTTTTCCATTTTAAAAAGGTCTGCCTGCTTCAAAACAGATCCTATCACTTGAAATTGTAAATTGCCTGTTTAATTTTACATGCTCTAATGTCTGTTGCAGATCTCGGCAGTGTGAAACAAACGGCTAAGTTGAAGGACCCAGACGCTTTCCCTCCACGATGGCAGAGTGTCTTTTCAAACAGAGTCCAAATATCAGCATTAACCCATCAAACCAAACAGTCAAGATGAGTTCTTTGAGTGTTTTTACCATTTCCCTCCATGGCCTTTTCTCTTCCATCGGCATCATAGAAAACCTCCTCATCCTCGGAGTAGTGGGCGTCCATGTCCGCCGCTCTGTCATCAGTGTCTGGATTCTGAACCTCGCAGCCTCTGACCTGCTGGCCACCGCTACCTTGCCCTTCTTCACCCTCTACATGGCATGCGGCGACACCTGGGCGTTAGGCACGACCTTCTGCCGCATCCATTCCTCCATCTTCATTCTCAACATGTTTGTCAGTGGCTTCCTGCTGGCAGCCATTTCTATGGACCGCTGCCTGGTGGTGATGAGACCTGTCTGGGCACAGAACCACAGGAACATCAACTAGTGGGGAAGGTATGTGGGGTGATTTGGGCCTTGGCTGTGGTCTGCACTGTCCCATTCTACATATTCCGTGACACCATTACCCTACCCAGCGGAAAGATTCTCTGTTACTACAGTTACGCCGATTCCCCCTAGTGAGCCGTATGACCTGGAAGCTTTATGTAAGCATCGCAAGGAGGCCTTGGCCTTCATGAAGCTCTTCCTTGCCTTCCTGATCCTCTACTTATCATCATCCTCAGCTACGGTGCCGTGAATGCCAGCTTGTCGCGCAGAGGCTGCCGACGCCCTGCACCGTTTGTTCGGCTCGTAGTGGCCGTGGTGGTGAGCTTTGTACTCTGCTGGGCTCCGTACCACTTCTTATTTGTCATGGAGGTGATGGCTCCCAGTGAGCATCCTGTGCAGGAATTTGCAAGCAAGGCCCTCCCAGTCGCAGCAACCTTGGGCTTCCTTAACAGTGTCCTCAACCCCATTCTGTATGTGTTCAGCTGCCCGGACCTGTGTAGTAAGATTAGACATTCTCTGGGTGCGGTGATGGAGAGTGTTCTGACCGAGGACCTGGCAGAGCTGGCCAGGCGCCGCAGCACTGCTCGCAGCTCCATCGGCACCACAGAGATTATGATGAAGCACAAAGATTCCATTACAACCGTGAGACCTCTGAAAACAGAGGAGCAGGAGCAGGAAGAAAGTATCGTTGACTCTACTCATAAGTGAAGAGTTGATTTTGTTTAACGCACAACTTCCATGCCAAAAATTCATGCCTACCTTTAGTCCATTGAGGATAATGTTAATTCCAACACATCACTCTCATCAGTACAACAACAGAGTCATTTCATACTCATCACTCTGCTGCTGCTGACAAATACAGTTTTCATTCACTTCCTGTTGCTTCCCTAATTCTCTTTGCTTCCAGGTTATCGTTTTTTGAGTTGATGTTAAGCCACTGTCAGTGAAACACAAAGCTTAACAAAGATGCAGCACAGATGTTTCAAATTCAAAGTCATCAAACAGCTCCCTTGGCATAATCCTGTCGGTGGGCTCTTAATTTGAAACATAGGCTAGGGTTATTAAATTTCATTGAAGCTGAGTTAAAACCTTTCGATGGGCGGAGACGTCGACCATCGGGATATTGTTATACTGATGGAGTGAGCGGCATTGACATGTACATCGGGCCACATAATGCTATGTGTATCATCCTTCCTCTGTATTTTTTACCCAGGCTTTATTAGGGATTATTTGTGCTGCCGCACCCTCAGCTATTATGACCATTATTTGAATACTGCCTTTTATTTTAGAATGAATGGCACTTCAGTGTTTTTGATTAGCTTATCTGACTATATATATATCACTTCAGCAAAAATTGTTAGATTACCAAGAGCATTATAGGATATAGTTAGAATTACTATATAGCAGTACTGAATACTCACCAGGGTTTTGCTCATATTGTAGCTCTCATCTCTTTCAAATAAATGACAACTGTCAGTGACAGTTTCTTTTCAGAAACCAGTAAACCTAACAGACTTTATAAATGGGCCTGACTCTTAGAGGTCTTAACAAATTAGG
>NW_024401397.1:0-5000 GCF_016859285.1 Xiphias gladius
CACTGTTTACAGTGACAGAGTGCTCCCCCCGCAGGCTCTGATCGGTATGACAGCTGGAGCTACAGGAGCGTTTGTCGGGACACCAGCAGAGGTGGCTCTGATCAGGATGACGGCTGACGGACGGTGAGAAGACTGAGGTGTGAGAGCATTAACATGATTTTCTAGCTAAACATTGTCCTTTCATTTTACAAACTGTCTGTGTCTGTCTCCAGTCTTCCTCCAGACCAGAGGAGAGGTTACACTAATGTTTTTAACGCCCTCGCTCGAATCACGAGAGAAGAAGGAGTCACCACGCTGTGGAGGGTGAGATGGGTTTGGATTTTAATTTTCCCTGGAGCCGAAACAGTCGCTCGATTAACCGATTAGTCAGTCAACAGAAAAATAATCTACGGCAATTTTTATAATCATTTGAGTCAGTTTTTCAGGCAAAATGCCAAAAGCTCGGATTTTTGAATATCTGCCTGTGTTCTTTGTCCTCTGTGGTAGTAAACTGAATATATTTGGGTTTTAGACTGTTGGTCACACAGAACAAACTAGTTACACATACCACAGCAAGATTGCTCTAAAATGTCACTGTTTTTCATATTACAGTTGTGTTTCCCCCTCAAAATATGTTTGTTTGGAATTTAGTGTTCATCGGTTTTGTTGGGCAGTCGGGTCAAAACATTTTAAACAATTTTATGTGGGAATATTTCAACAACACATCAGTTTGGGAGTTTCTTTAAGTTGGACGTTTTTAAGACCAAACAGTAAATCAGTTAATGGAGAAAAATAAATGATAATCAAAGTAATTAGTAGTTTCAGCCTTACAGCAGCTTTTCCCCAAAAATATTACAATTTTATTTTCATATTTTGAAAATAAAATTGTCAGCTTTTTACTTACATTGAACCGTCTCATAATATGATGGCACTGTCTTGAAATAAGACTTCATCCTATAAACACTGCAGCTTTCAATCCAAATGTTTCAGCAGGACGTTTGGTCAACTTTATTATTCACAGTTAAATGGACATTTTATAAACCAAACAATTAATTCATTAATTGAGGAAGTCGCTGAATGAAAATAATTGTTGACTCTCGATGGGTTGTTCGTATTACAGGGTTGTATTCCCACCATGGCTCGAGCGGTGGTGGTGAACGCAGCTCAGCTGGCCTCCTACTCTCAGTCCAAACAGGCGCTGCTAGACTCAGGTACACAGTAAACCCGATGAGCACCCAGATAGTGAGCTCCAACCGAACTCGAATGAAATGTCATTTGTCTGTGTGTGTGTGTGTGTGTGTGTGTGTGTGTTTTCAGGGTACTTTGGGGATGATATTCTGTGTCATTTCTGTGCCAGTATGATCAGTGGTCTCGTGACCACCGCAGCCTCCATGCCGGTCGACATCGTCAAGACCAGGTGAGACTCCAAAACCAATCAAAATCAGTTTTCAGCTGGAGAAACGTGAGCATCTGCTGTTTTTTATTTTCTTTCTTTTTCCTTTACTGAAGCTTTAAATGTTGGCAGTGAAACTCAACGTGTTTGAACGAATGTTGATGAGTCGAGCGGCCCGGCGGGTCTATGCCAAACCGCTGCATCACTGCAGAAAATGTTTGAGACGAAAAAACTACTCACGAGTGGCTTTAAAAAAAAAAAGCTGAAGAAAGAACGCTTCAGAATTGTTTCAAAATAAAAGCTTCAGAAAAACACATACGAAAAACATTTCAGAAACGTTTTAGAATTGCTTCAGAGAACAGTTAGGTGTGCTTCAGAAATGCTTCAGGGTGGTTTGGAAATATTGTTTAGGAAAACATGTTGCTTCAAAATGCTTTAAATTTACTGCAGAAACACTTCAACAGCCCTTAAGGAAATTTGCTGCAGAAAGTGTTGAAAACACTTCAGGGCCGACCGACAGATTCCTCCTGTGGTTGGATTAGACCAGCACATCGATGCCGCGATTGATCAGCGGAGTGTGGGCGGTGACAGAGGCGACTTAATGGCAAAAAATCTGCTTGTCAATGATCTGCAGACACGAGGCGAGTTACTGTGGGGATCGGGAGTCCAGATGAAACTCGACAGGTTTCTCTGTTTGTTTTTCAGGATTCAGAACATGAGGATGATCGATGGGAAGCCGGAGTATAAAAACGGTTTGGTGAGTTAAACGGAAAACCTGCGTCACCGTCTCCATCTCTACTAACTTTGCCCAAAACCTCAGAACCTTATTTTTCTCACTTTAAAGGGCCCTGGGGGTAAATTAGGAGAAGGGGCTGGATTCACCGGTTCTACAGTGTAAACTGACCTTTGACCTCAGACTTAGTTTGCTTACGTTATTGATCACTAATGACACGTGTAGAGGTTTTGTAAACTCCGGCGGCTCCTCACGTGTTTTCACATGAACCCTAGATCTCTTATAATTTTTCTCTTTTAATATTTTGAATTTATTTGAATAATTACAACTTTTCTGATGCAGATTTTCTATTACAACGTAGTTCTTGAAATATAGAACATTAGTTAGACATTTTATACCTAAAATATCATAACAATCTTAAACTTTAATGAAAATATTGTTTTCCTTCTGATAATAGGACTTTTCTCGTTATAGTACAGCTTTTTTCTCTAAATATTAAGACAATTAAAAAAAACTTTGATATAACGATTTCTTTATTTACAGGTATTGCAACCTTTTATTTAAATATCAAACAGTTTAAGGAAAATTACAACTTTTAAAAACATTGTGACCTTTTTTTTTTATAAGGGGCTTTTTCTTGAAACTTACAACATTTTCTACAAATGTCCTTATTTTACTTGTAATATTCCAACACTTTCTGAGACTGCTTCTCCAGCAGTGGCCTTCATGCTCATAACGAGCCACCATCTGTTTTCTGTGCGTCCCTCAGGAGGTGTTGGTTCGAGTCGTGGGTAAAGAGGGTTTCTTCTCTCTCTGGAAAGGTTTCACTCCGTACTACGCTCGTCTCGGACCTCACACCGTCCTCACCTTCATCTTCCTGGAGCAGATGAACCGCCTCTACAAGACCTACGTCCTCGACCGCTAACGCACGACACACACACACACACAAACACAAAAGGACTACAGCCAAACATCGTCATGCTTCACACGTCACGTTTTCACAACTCGGATATGGTGACAGAATTTCAAGGAGCAGTCCAACATGTAGTGAAATCGTCCCGTTCATCCATAAGGCAGAAAACCAGAGGGTTTCGCGAAATGGTGGACTGTTCTTTTAAAACACACACACGACACACACTTTATTTTAAATTTAAATTCTTTTTGTAAAGAAAAGAATGTAAAATAAATGTAGTTCAAACATCATTTAGCGATGTTGTCAATAATTAATAAGAAGAAGTCTTATTTGTAGAATTATGACCATCCTTACCCCGCTGACAACACACAGCATCGTGGGATTGATCAGTTACCATGGTTACAGCCAGGTGACCTCTATGGAGGAGAGGAAGGTGGATGCGTAATCCGTTTATGTCTCGCTTTGTGTTTGTGAATAAAACTTCCAAACTCTTTAATGCCCAGTGGAACTCTGTTCTTTCCGTATTTCAACTTTTCTCCTTAAAATTAGGATTTTTACCTGCACTGAGGAGCTTCTGTCTGTTCAATGGTTTATTTGTCAGCAGGATTATGTAAAAACCACTGAACCGATTTGTACTGAGCCTGGTGGAGGGAGGGATCATGGACCAGGGAAGAACCCATTATATTTTGGGGCAGATCTGGATCATTTTCTAGGAATTTGAATTTTTTTCCTCTGAAGTCTGGTGCATGTCATTTGACACTGGCCTTGGCGGAGGTCTGCGAGGTCCTTCTAGAAACTCTTTCTGGAAATATTTGTTTCTTTTTCTTATTTTACAAATATCTGAAACAATTACATCTTTTTTCTTAAAATACAATATTTTCTAGAGCCATTACGACTCTTATCTTACAAAGTTTTATTGAGCCATGATGACTTTTTTTAGAAGTATAGCTTTTTTTTTTTGGCTAATAAAATTATTTCATTTAAAATTACAGCTATATTTCTAAGATATGATCTTCCTTGTATTACATTTCTTTCTTAAAATACTTTGACTTTCTCCTGAAATACTACAACTTTATTTTCAAAATATTATGTTTGTTCTCATGATATTACAACATTTCCTCGAAATGATACGTCATTATTGAAATATTACTTTTTCACTGTACAACAACTTTATTTCTAAATTATGATTTTTCTCATCGTGACTTTTTTCTTACATTGCAACCTGTTCTCAAAATGTTATGATGTAAATATTCAAAGTTTAACACAGACGAGGTTGTTCTGTAAATCAAAGGTCTCTGCTTGCTGCCGTCTCTGAACGTCAAATACAAAACCAAAAAAATGAGAGAGAGAAATCGCCCGTTATCTCAATATTAAGACGCCTATAAACATTCGCCTGTGTCTTATTTCCTGTGACAGTGGTGCAAATACTTTCAGTTGTACCGAAACTGTTGTACATGAGGTAAACAACAGTAGTAGATGTTGTACAGACAACAATATGTAGAAAGGCCTATATGACAATACTTTATCTTTTGCTAATTTTTTCATATGATTGTTACTTAATAATCTATATATTAGATTATTGGAACAGTTTTCTGTCAATCATCGGCCTCATGGGTATTTCTGTGTGTGTTTGTGAGTTTATGCTGAACCAGGCGATGGTTAAACACTCACACTGATCAGTCACAACATTACAACCAGTTACCTGTTTAAATGTCTGCAGTCCAACGGCAGCTGACAGGTTTAACCCACCTGGTGTCGCCTTCACGTGTCCAGCAGGGGGCAGGACAGAGCTGCTTATCTGAGGCTCGGGATTACGCTATGTGGCCGGTGACGCCTGGGTCTGTTTCTCCTGGTTTTGGCCTCTCGGTACCAGTGAAAGCGAATCTCAACCCTGCAGTGTACGGTGATATTTCAGACAGCAGTGTTCCTCCAACCTCAAACCCACCTCGCAATCCCATTAATATAGTTTAACGGATTTGAAC
>NW_024401398.1:0-5000 GCF_016859285.1 Xiphias gladius
AAAAATAAAAAGACCAACATGTTTATTAAAACAGTTAGAGGGTTTCTCTCTCTGTGTGTGTGTGTGTGTGTGTGTGTGTGTGTGTGTATTAAAGTATAAGTAAGCAATTCTGGAGAAAGACTGCAAAACAAATGCACCCCTCCATTCAGAAGCTCCACCCCCCACGTTCATGGACACACATCGCCAAGACAACAACACTAAAAACTGGGCTAGTTGACCCAAAGAGAAACACGGTGGAATCCAGAACTTCTTAGACGGCGTGGAAAAAGACCAACATGTTTATTACAACAGTTAGAGGGTTTCTCTGTGTGTGTGTGTGTGTGTGTTTCCATATTAACACCCTGACACTCAGCTCTTCCTCTGCTCCTCCATAAAGGGCAGTTGAAGTGTTCAATGCGTGAAGGTGATACCGACCAACCGGCGGCCATGTTGGAGGCCTTCTTCATCTCTGTGATCAGCCTCAAACTTTCCTCTCAACTCGGACACAAACGGAGCAGCCAGACGGTTCCTCTCAGGGTCCTGAGTCAGACCTGAACTCACAGACATGAAACATGTTGATGTGATTCGGTGGGACGTCCACTACCTGTAGATATCATGATGTCTGAGGTCGCTCCAGAAATCCACTTAGAAACCAGAAGAAAAAGAGGCTGCAGAACTTCATTCAGAATCTTCATGTTTTTAAGTTTCCTTCAGTATCACAGTGACCCAGTGACGGTTGTCTGTACGTCCACGGCTACGCTGAGAACAGGAGCTGGTCACAGCCGATTCAGTGTTCTTAATTTTCCAAAATATAAATAATAATGTAACATTATCCAGCAGACTTTGTTGAAAAACAAATCGTTTAATTACACTGATATTTAAGCGTTTTGCATTGTATTTTATAACCTAGTCATCTGTTTTTTTTATTTACAATCTTATCTTGAAAAGGAACAACGGGTGTCAGATAAATACAGTGCAGTAAAAAGTACAGGATGACAAGTAGCAGAAAATGGAAATACTCAAGTAAAGTACAAGTACCTCAAAGCTGTACATAACTACAGTACTTGCATATATGTAAAAAGGAGCAGGTCTGAAAGTGGTCTACAGTTTGTTCGGTTTTCAGAAAGAACTGGGACAAAGTGTGAATAAGGCTCGGTTTGAGTTTTCTACTTCCTGTTATCAAAGACAGGGACAGAAAAAGAGGGTGTGTGGGTGATGTTTACGCAGATGTGTGTGTGTACTTGTACTTCTATCTTTGTGAGGACCAGTTATAATCATAATGTGAGGACATTTTGTCCAGTCCTCACACCTTCAAAGGGCTGTTTCAGGATTCAGACCTGGTTTTAGGGTTGGGGTTAGAATCAGGTTGGGGTTAGGGCCTGGGTAAGGGGCTAGGGAATGCATTACGTCAATGAGTGTCCTCACAAAGATAGAAGTACAAATATAAAAGTGTGTGTGTATGTGTGCGACAGTGAGTGAGTGTGTGTGTGTTTTCCCCAGGGCTTTGCATGTTGCAGAAGGTGGCTTGTAGAAACTCGTCAGTCTGAACCGCCACATCTTTTCTTTCTCTCTCTCTCTCTCTCTCTCTCTCTCTCTCTCACACACACACACACACACACACACTCACACACACCAGAGCAGACTAAAGTTCCTGCGTGTTTTAAATTCTTCAGAAACCTTCCCCCGGGGTCCCGGCCCTGCCCAGCTCCGTCCAGACTGACCAGGTTTTACAGGTGTACAGTAGAGACATTGAACAGACATAGAACAACCAGAACACACGCATTCTTGATTTATGTCAGTTGTGAGGACACTCATCGACATGATGCATTCCCTAGCCCTACCGAAGTTAACAAGACCCTGGTTCTGAGCCCGAAACCAGGTCTGGACCCTCAGACGAGCCCTTTGAAGGTGTGACGACAGGACAAAATGTCTTCACAACACTGGTTTCAAACCAAAGTATGTCCGCAGTAGTAGCAGTAGCAGTAGCGGTAGCAGTAGCAGCAGTAGTAGTAGTAGTAGTAGCAGCAGTAGTAGCGGTAGAAGTAGCAGTAGCAGTAGTAGAGGTAGCAGTAGCGGTAGCAGTAGCAGCAGTAGTAGTAGCAGTAGCAGCAGTAGCGGTAACAGTAGCAGTAGTAGTAGCAGTAGCAGCAGTAGCAGTAGTAGTATCAGTAGTAGTAGCAGTAGTGGTAACAGTAGCAGTAGCAGCAGTAGCAGTAGCAGTAGCAGTAGTAGTAGCGGTAGTAGTAGCAGTAGTAGTAGTACTAGCAGTAGCAGTAGCAGCAGTAGCGGTAACAGTAGCAGTAGCAGTAGCAGTAGTAGTAGCAGTAGTAATGCAGTAGCAGCAGTAGCAGTTGTAGTAGCAGTAACAGTAGCAGTAGTAGTAGTAGCAGTAACAGTAGCAGTAGTAGCAGTAGCAGTAGTAGTAGTACTAGCAGCAGTAGTAGCAGTAGTAGTAGTAGTAGCAGTAGTTGTAGTAGTAGTACTGGCAGCAGCAGCAATAGTAGTAGTAGTAGTAGCAGTAGCAGTAGTAGTAGTACCAGTAGAAGTAGCAGTAGCAGTAGCAGATTAGTGGTGGTTGTCGGCCATAGTAGCAGGACAGTGGTGGGTTTCGCTGTCTGCAGCTGGTGAGCTGGCTCCGTTTCGTCTTTCTCTCACTGTGTTCACTAGCACAGTGGGATTATTTAGGTTTCGATGCATTATTTTAAATACTATACCAGGTAATGCTACCTTTCTAGTTAGCTTAGCTACTAACCTACGGTGCTCTCTTCTGTCACCGTAGTTTTGTAAAAATAATCTAAACAACTAACTCTTGCTAGGTTTTACTTGGTTGTTGTTTTGAATGTTGTGTTTGCATGTGTGCATGACGTTTGTTTGATGACTTTTCACATTATGAGGTTTGTTTTGCTTCAGCTGAGAAAGAGGATCCACTTCCACGCCGTCTAAGAAGTTCTGGATTCCACCGTGTTTCTCTTTGGGTCAACTAGCCCAGTTTTTAGTGTTGTTGTCTTGGCGATGTGTGTCCATGAACGTGGGGGGTGGAGCTTCTGAATGGAGGGGTGCATTTGTTTTGCAGTCTTTCTCCAGAATTGCTTACTTATACTTTAATACACACACACACACACACACACACACACACACAGAGAGAGAAACCCTCTAACTGTTTTAATAAACATGTTGGTCTTTTTATTTTTCAGGCCTGTGAAAAGAGCTGTGATCGGATGCAGGTCTATCTCCACTACAAAAAAATATAACACTGGCTTACTGCTTTAAACAACATCACCACAGGTGTACAGTCAGCTCAGGTGTGAACACACTTCAACACACAGTCAACTGCTACATGTATGTGAATGTGTTCACATTCATCACTCATTCACTAAATGATTAAAACTTTAAACACTTTATTTTTTCCCTGATGGAAGAAAAATACACCTGGAAGTTCAAGATAATAAAAAACTGCAGAGGTTCAGAACAGTGGCCGTTTTCTGGAGTCGATAGGCAGGGAGCAGCGGGGGTGGGGTGTGGCAGCCACCTTGTTTGTTGAGAACAGGAGAGGTCAGTGGCCATCGGGTTTTACATTTTTTTGTCTCGCAGGTACTTAACTATCGTGGTCACCTTCGAGGAGATCTGCCCACCATTGGCCTCTTTGGTGCCCTTAGCGATGATAAGAACTGGGGAGACAGAGACACAGGAGAGTCAACGTTTCTCAACTCTGTGAGGCTGTACTTCAGTATTGCTTTGAGCTAACACGCTAACACGCTAACACGTTGATGTTTAGTAGGTTTAATATCCACCATCTTATCTTGCATATTAGCACACGCACAATACAGATCACTGATTTGTTAGTAACAGAAAAGTACAAAGTACAAGTACTTCATATTCGTACTTAACAGCAGTACTTCAGTTTTAGTCACTTTCCGCCATTGACAGGAAGTTACTCCGGCATCAAGCGCTACTACATAACGTTATAGTAAAATGTATACTTTAGATACAACTTTGTTTTAAACAAAGTTTGAAAATATTTCAGAGTTATTATATAGAGGGATACATCCAGTTCTACTAACCTCATCAATCTTATTTAGTCCAATATTATTGACAGTGTTTATTTTAGGGGAAAATTTGTTATTTTTGTGAAATATAATTGAACCAGACTGAGAGCGTAAAGCTGTGCTAGCCTCTCTTTGAGCTAACAGCGTGCTAATGTGCTCACACTGACAATGCTGACAATGGTACCATTAGCTAATTAGCACTGTCTTCCAGCTGATGCTGATGGCAAGGTCATTGCTTCTGCAGGTCTGAATTGAAACTTTGACCTTTTGCGAGGTGAGGGCATCCAAGCTGGCACAACTGCTAACAAGCTAATGTGCTACCGTGTTTGCCGGGGTTTCTGCTATTGTTACTATCTCATACAACACACCCTCTGCGGGTTAGACCATGCTGTTTTATGAGTTTCAATTTGGAAAAAACTGGGCACTGGACACATTTCAGTACTTAATTGATTATTGAAAATTAGCATTGAGCTATGTCCTCTTCATTAACTGATATTCCTCTGAACAGACACTGCGAACTGAGCTTCAGGAAGACATTTGTTAACAAAACTAATACAGAAATGAATAAGTACCATCTATCGAATAGAGGCTTACATGTGGTTTTCTGAACTGGATAAACTAGAAACCGTGTTTTTTATTCATTATGAATATGTCGTCACTCTTGGGAGGGAATATTTAATTCGTTTTTTTCCAAACAATTGTTTCTACATTTGAACCTTTTTGCATTGTTCAAATCATCATGTGTCAAATCTCAAAAGATGTGAAAGAATAAACAAACATAGCGAGTTGATTAGCAGCTTATGGTTATTGTCATCTGGCGCAAGCGAGCAATGAGCTTCCTCACTGTTTATCTTTTTCTACAGTACGACCACACAAGCTGCAGAAACCTGACTCTGTTCATCACTGTCGCTTTGCAGGTCGTAGTTGTCCATCAAGAGTCTTCTCACTAAAATGCATGGAGCATGTGGGGAATGT
>NW_024401399.1:0-19000 GCF_016859285.1 Xiphias gladius
GAATTAATGTCCACATTCAAGGGCATTCATTTGTCAGTTAAGGTAACATTAAACCGTGCAGACCCTCCATTAAAAACCACTAATATACCATAATCCATTAATGTGTCCATTCATTTATGAAGTTACCAGCTGCTGCACATCTGGAGCGTAGGACTCAAACAGAGAAAGATCAAATCAGTCAAATGTTGGTTTTGGCAGCAGGAGATTAATCTAATAACACCTTCATTTTACAATGAAGGGAACTGATGCCCATGGCGTCAGAATCTTGTCGTGGCCGTTTTAACCATAGACGTACGCGTCGGCTTGTTGCTAGGATACGTCGCCGTCACCGCCATGTTGGACCGGAAAAGGCTGGCCCGTAAACAGATCCAAGTCAACACGGAGCTGCGGTTTATCTGGTTAAAAAGCACCTTGACGTTTGCGTTTCTCAACCAATTTCAATGAGTCCTTTTTATAGTCGAGCGGTAATGATCTACGTGGAGCACAAGACAGAAGTTCGGTCTCCGCTTACTTTCCATGGAGAGGAGTGTGTGTCAACGTTAGGCTTAAATGAACAGTGGTGGAACATAATTCCCTGTCATTAGGAAATATAGAAACTCACATCTGTCAAGCACAGATTCGGCTAATTTGCTTTGGTTAACACTCGTGGAGACGTCCGTATATATTATGTAAATCAAAATTATGCACATGAAATGTGCAAAAAAAGTTTTTTGTACTTTGTGGGAAGGTCTGCAGTAGTAAATTCCGTCCATGGCCCCACCATCTTAGCTTCTCGTGTGTTCCTGGTCAGAACGAACCTCCTTCACTCTGAGGTGCTGAAAAAATCGAAACACTGCAACTTAAATCACGAAAAATTGACCGTCATTGAGAAAAAGGGAACAAAATCGGCAAATAGAAACAAAATAATGAGACGGTGTCGGTCAGTGTCGGTCACAGTATGAGTCTGTTGTGTTGTTTAATGTTTATGCTGCTTTTCATCCCACATGTTTGAGAGGAAAAGAAAAGCCCTTCGCTTTTTGAGCAGGTCAGAATGTCTAAACAATCGTCAATATCCTATCGATAACTGACTCTTGCAATAGTCGGAGTGTAATTGCACAATATACACAACATTATGAAATGATGCTGTGTATAAATCAGAAAATGTCACATTAACTGTTTAGGAATTACAAACAGTTTTATACATGGTCCCTCATTTTCAGAGGCTCAAAAGTAACAGGACAAACCAACACAATTATAAATATATGGATTATTTTTAATACTTGGATGAAAATCCGTTGCAGTCAATGACTGGCTGCAGTCTGGAACCCATGGGAGTCACCAAGTGCTGAGTTTCATCCGTTCAGATGCTTTGTCAGGCCTTTACTGCAGCCGCCCTTTCCACCCTCAGTTTTGTCTTCAGGAAGTGAAAAACGAGCTCAGTTGGGTTGAGGTCAGGTGACTGACTCGGCCATCGAAGAATAATCCGCTTCTTGGCCTTGAGAAGCTCTTGCGTGGCGTTCGCAGTATGTTGGGGGTCGTCATCCGTCCTCTCAGTGTTGCCAAGGGAAGAATTCTGCGATCTCCCACTTCGGTTGTGTTCCGTGGTCTTCGGGCGTCTTGGTGTTGCTGAACTCACCAGTAACAAACTGTTGATTCGGCCACTAACAAAGTTTCTGCTCTGTCTGATGGGTTTGTTTCAGATCCATCATGGTGGTGTACAGAGGCAGAATTACAAAAATTGTGTCACTGTCCCAATACATATGGACCCAAACGTGTGTACGTGTGTGTGTGTGTGTGTGTATTTTCACTGCTATAAAAATATAGAAAATAGACTGACTGCCATAGTGTCTCACTATCTTATTTCATTTTACTCACTAGTTTCTATATTTCCTAATGACAGGGAATTATGTTCCACCACTGTTCATTTAAGCCTAACGTTGACATGGAAAGTAAGCGGAGACCGAACTTCTGTCTTGTGCTCCACGTAGATCATTACCGCCGTAAACGCTGATGTGTTTGTGTGTCACGAGTATAATCCGATACAGGAAGTAGAAGTTAGTGACAGGAAGTGGGTTTGGTCTAATGGTTTCTCGTTCTCTGTCTCGAACAAAACAAATTATCGCCTGTAAGAATGTCTCATTATCAGTGTTTACATGCTGTTACATGTGTTGTACGTGTGTGTTTCATCAAGGCTACACACTCATGTCCTCTCTGTTTTGCCATATAAGGGCGCACACACACACACACTCTTCATTTAAGCTGCAATAAAAATGTGACGAAGAGAGACACCACTTCCTCTTATCCTGCTCGCCCCGACTTCCTTCGACTTGACTCAGAAAACAAGAGTTCACCATTACTGAGGAGGCGCGTGTGTGTGTGTGTGTGTGTGTGTTTCCATATTAACGCCCTGACACTCAGCTCTTCCTCTGCTCCTCCATAAAGGGCAGTTGAAGTGTTCAATGCGTGAAGGTGATACCGACCAACCGGCGGCCATGTTGGAGGCCTTCTTCATCTCTGTGATCAGCCTCAAACTTTCCTCTCAACTCGGACACAAACGGAGCAGCCAGACGGTTCCTCTCAGGGTCCTGAGTCAGACCTGAACTCACAGACATGAAACATGTTGATGTGATTCGGTGGGACGTCCACTACCTGTAGATATCATGATGTCTGAGGTCGCTCCAGAAATCCACTTAGAAACCAGAAGAAAAAGAGGCTGCAGAACTTCATTCAGAATCTTCATGTTTTTAAGTTTCCTTCAGTATCACAGTGACCCAGTGACGGTTGTCTGTACGTCCACGGCTACGCTGAGAACAGGAGCTGGTCACAGCCGATTCAGTGTTCTTAATTTTCCAAAATATAAATAATAATGTAACATTATCCAGCAGACTTTGTTGAAAAACAAATCGTTTAATTACACTGATATTTAAGCGTTTTGCATTGTATTTTATAACCTAGTCATCTGTTTTTTTTATTTACAATCTTATCTTGAAAAGGAACAACGGGTGTCAGATAAATACAGTGCAGTAAAAAGTACAGGATGACAAGTAGCAGAAAATGGAAATACTCAAGTAAAGTACAAGTACCTCAAAGCTGTACATAACTACAGTACTTGCATATATGTAAAAAGGAGCAGGTCTGAAAGTGGTCTACAGTTTGTTCGGTTTTCAGAAAGAACTGGGACAAAGTGTGAATAAGGCTCGGTTTGAGTTTTCTACTTCCTGTTATCAAAGACAGGGACAGAAAAAGAGGGTGTGTGGGTGATGTTTACGCAGATGTGTGTGTGTACTTGTACTTCTATCTTTGTGAGGACCAGTTATAATCATAATGTGAGGACATTTTGTCCAGTCCTCACACCTTCAAAGGGCTGTTTCAGGATTCAGACCTGGTTTTAGGGTTGGGGTTAGAATCAGGTTGGGGTTAGGGCCTGGGTAAGGGGCTAGGGAATGCATTACGTCAATGAGTGTCCTCACAAAGATAGAAGTACAAATATAAAAGTGTGTGTGTATGTGTGCGACAGTGAGTGAGTGTGTGTGTGTTTTCCCCAGGGCTTTGAATGTTGCAGAAGGTGGCTTGTAGAAACTCGTCAGTCTGAACCGCCACATCTTTTCTTTCTCTCTCTCTCTCTCTCTCTCTCTCTCTCTCACACACACACACACACACACACACACACACACTCACACACACCAGAGCAGACTAAAGTTCCTGCGTGTTTTAAATTCTTCAGAAACCTTCCCCCGGGGTCCCGGCCCTGCCCAGCTCCGTCCAGACTGACCAGGTTTTACAGGTGTACAGTAGAGACATTGAACAGACATAGAACAACCAGAACACACGCATTCTTGATTTATGTCAGTTGTGAGGACACTCATCGACATGATGCATTCCCTAGCCCCTTACCCCGAAGTTAACAAGACCCTGGTTCTGAGCCCCGAAACCAGGTCTGGACCCTCAGACGAGCCCTTTGAAGGTGTGACGACAGGACAAAATGTCTTCACAACAATGGTTTCAAACCAAAGTATGTCCGCAGTAGTAGCAGTAGCAGTAGCAGTAGTAGTAGTAGTAGTAGTAGTAGTAGCAGTAGCAGTAGCAGCAGTAGTAGTAGAGGTAGCAGTAGCAGTAGTAGTAGCCAGTAGTAGTAGCAGTAGCAGTAGTAGCAGTAGTAGTAGTGATATGATAACAGTAGTAGTAACAGTAGCAGTAATGTAATGGTAGCAATGTGATAACAAGCAGTAGTAGTAGTAATGTGATAGCAGCAGTAGTAGTAGTAGCGGTAGCAGTAGTGATAATAGTAGTAGCAGTAGTAGTAATGGTGGCAGTAGTAGTGTGATAGTAGTAGCAGTAGCAGCAGTAGTAGTAGCAGTAGTAGTAGCGGTGGCAATAGCAGCAGTAGTAATGTAGTAGTAACAGTAGCAGCAGTAGTAGTAGCAGTAGCAGTAGCAACAGTAGTAGTAATGATGATAGTAGCAGTAGCAGTAGCAATGGTAATGTAGTAGTAGTAGTAGTAACAGTAGCAGTAGCTTGGCAATGGTAGTGATAGTAGTAGTAGCAGTAACAATGATAAATGTGATAGTAGTAACAGTAGCAATGTAGCAGTAACAATCAGTAGCAGTAACAGTAGTGATAGCGTTAGCAGTAGTAGCAGTAGCAGTAGTAGTAGTAGTAGCAGTAACAGTAGCGGTAGCAATGTAATGTAGCAGTAGTAGTAGTGATAGCAGTAACAGTAACAATGTTAGTAGTGGTGGTAACAGTGTAATGATAATGTAGTGGTAGTGGTAGTAACAGTAGCAGTAGTAATAGTTGTATGATAGTAGTAGTAGTAGTAATGTGATAACAATGTGATGTACAGTAGTAGCAATGTGATAATAATGTGATAGCATGATAGTAGCAGTAGTAGTAGTAGTAGCGGTAGCAGGAGCAGTAACAGTAACAGTAGTAGCAGTAGTAGTAGTAGTAGTAGCGGTAGCAGGAGCAGTAACAGTAACAGTAGTAGTAGTAGTAGCAGTAGTAGTAGTAGTAGCAGTAGCAGTAGTGGTAGCAGTAGTAGTCGCAGTAGCAGTAGCAGTAGCAGTAGTAGTAGTAGTAGTAGTAGCAGTAGCAGTAGCAGCAGTAGTAGTAGTAGTAGTAGTAGCGGTAGTAGTAGCAGTACTACTACTACTGCTACTGCTACTGCCTTTACCATTTGTATGCGTGCTAGTATTTGAACTCCTGAGTACGTCTCTCTTTCTGCCCTGACATCTTGAAGGATCAGTCTGCTCCTGCTGCTGTGAACACTGACACTTGGGATTCATAACCTTTAAAGGCTGAACACATGATGAATGAATGAAAGCAGCCACCTGAGTCGCTCACGAACACTTATCCATTCATTCATGCTGGACGTGTTCGCAGTAGGAGTACACAGGTACACGGTGGCGGCACGGTGAAGTGTTTCTACTCACCTCCGTGAATCGTGCAGCAGCGAGTTGGGGCAACCAAGTTTTAACATGTTGCTCCGACTCTATCTCAGTCCTGACATCTGCAGGTCTAAACTAGCTGAGGTATTTCAGTGCGTGTGTGTGTGTGTGTGTGTGTGTGTGCCTGTGTGCGTGCGTGTGTGTTTGTATGTATGTGCGCGCGCACTGGGGAATGCAGCATGTAGCAGCAGAACAGAAATAAGACTCATCCATCAGACAAGAGCATCTTCATAAAAACACACCTGAATGAATTGGCCGTTAACTTTACCCTTCAACGATACGGATTTTAATTATTGTCATTTTAAGAGCTGCCATTTTGATGCTTATCAGTGCTGAACTGCAAGCCCCAGAATGCATTGCAGGCACAGCGCACCCACGGGTGGATGACTGAGCGGGCCTCGCTGCTCAGAGACAAAACAACTACAAAGATGTGCAAATCGACCACAAGAACCGGAATAACGACAGAGAGAAGCTACGGAGCACGAAGAAGACGCCAAACGGCTCGGACTTCGTTAGTCTGGGGTGCCGGGGGCCATTTCACGCGTCTCTACCCCGGTGCCCGTTGTCTCGGTGCTCAGGCGGAAGTGGTTTGTGTGTGGAAACCAAGCAGCTTCCTGCTCGCGGTCCTACAGTCGGTCTCAACTCGTGCTCTCTCCTGTACCTGCCCGTTTGCAGGCCGCACGTAGACAAACCCCGACGGGCTCCTCGGTCGTTCAGCCCCGTCCACACTGGATTTATTTCTGAGGTTAGGAGGTTAGGTGACCCGCCGACCCGCCGACCCAACCGACTCTTCGTTAAGCCCCTCCCCCGAGCAGCCATCATCCAATCGCAGCTCAGCGACGACGCTCAGCGATTGTGTTTCTCCACATGCGGAAGTGGTTTACAATGTCGGGCCGCCGGCTCTAGCAGTTAACGGTTCCCGAACGTTTCCTCGGCGCCAAACTACCTGACACGATGTCATATAAGTTGTCAGTTTGTCTGCATTTTGTCGAAGCAGATGATCGAGACGTCGAGTGTAAACTTTGCCACCAGCAGTTTCCCCATCAGAGCTCAACAACCAACATGGCAGACCATCTTAAAACGGTCGTCTGCTTCGTCTGCGTTAGGAGGCTCCGTCACAGTTCCGTTTGACGCTTGAGGCTTTGAGTGAATATCCCCAGTGGCTCTTGTTCTCGGATCACTGGGTGAAATAGTTCGACTTTCCGGAAATCCCACCAACACGGGCAGGTGGACGCCGCTCGGCTCTGCGTCTGTCGTCGTCGTTTCAGTAGAAGACAATCGGGTTAAATCGGCCGCCGGGGAGAGCGCACTCGGGGCTCGGTGGCGGCCGAGTTCATCTACAGGTAACGCGCAGGTTGTTTCTCCCTGCGACCGATCGACCGATGGAAGAGCAGCCACGATTCCTTCGCTTGACCACAGACCTAGAACGTGGATCTCTGCGTAAAGAAAGCACATTTAGCCTCCCCGCTGCTTCACTTGATTTTAATGCCTAATCAGTCCTAACAAGGGTAGAAGCACAAACATTTGTGTGTGTGTGTGTGTGCTGAACTACATCTACATCACTTCACATTCGAGTTTACTGCACACACTTCCTTGTTTTTTTACTTCCCAGGTGAGACAGAGAGAGAGAGAGAGACACTGGGTGACAGTGAGAGAGGCAGGAAGCTGCCTGCAGGCTGGGAGTGGTCGGACGTATAAAAGACGACTCTCTTCCTTCTTTCTGCATTAGACCGCTCTCTTCCCCTCCTTCCTTACACCTGAGACTCTGAGACTCTACCTACACAGGTAAGCGGATGTTGTCCTACGCACACACACTGAGAGAGAGACGATCTCTCTGAATTATCGAGTATCGATTGGGTGATTAATCAGGCTCTTTCCTGGATTCATCTGACGCTGATTCAGACACATTTAGTGGTTGTCAGGCAGCGAGTGGGCGTGTATATGTGTTACTGATCTGTGTGTGTGTGTGTTGGTTATTGATCAGGATGTCGTGGAACGCATACGTCGATTCCCTGAAGATGCCTGACGAAAAAGGGATTGTCGCCGTCGAGGAGGCAGCACTCTGCGGGATACTACCTGGGAAAGAGGGTGTGTGGGCCAGCTCGGAGGGACTAGCCAGCATCACAGTAAATACACACACACACACACCAGACTTTCCAGCAAGACAAACTCCTCAAAAACTTTACTTTCCAGACTCAGAAATACAAAGAAATCACCCTCAACCTTCGCATATTTGCTGCCTGTGGTATATTTGTCAGCGCTCAGGTTTTACATCGCATGCAAAAGTCAGTCCCCAGGAAGAACTTTTCTTCAAAGATCCAGTCAGCAGAGTGAGACACTTCCACTTCCTCCTTCAAAAATCGTGGGTCCGGTGCATGTGATTGTTCAGTTGAGGGATTACCTCTTGCTCCCGAAAAACCGATTTACACATTTAAAACTGTATCGTCGTTACGCTTAAAACAACTTGTATTTGATTTTCTCATTTTTCATTTTGGGGACACGCTTTTCAGCTGAACAGCACTGGCTTTTTTTTTCTTCTAAATCCCCCCTAAAGTGAGCTGATTTTCCACCCACTTTAGAAAATGGCTTATTGGGTTTTCTGCTGGTTAAAATGAACTTTGTTGTGGCATCCCGCCAGGATTTTTCTTCTCAAATTTAGGGTCTGACTCTCACTTTTAGACACGAGGAAACAAGTCGAAACTTCTCAGCGGATTTTTTGACTTCAGTTAAAACAGGCCGATATGAGAGCAAGGGAACCTGCTGGGAGGACACGCTTTGCATTGTGATAAAGGAGATCTGAACAAAAAGCCCATATTTCATTTTCTAATGTGCTGAGGTGATGCGGGAGCTCGAATTGAGAGTTGCGGTACTTTAGATACAGATTCGCTCCAGAACAAACCCAACCATCTCACATTTTTTGGTTTGAGTGTTAAACCTTCAGTATGAGAGAAGATGCCTCGCTGGGATGGATACCTCTTGTGCTGGGATAACAGCTATGAATTCTGGTTACAAAAACACACGTTTTCCTCGACTTTTATTCATTTTCTACTTTTCGAGGTGATTTCTGGAGCTCAGGTCTGTGCAGCAGGACTGTAACCGTTGTGTTTGAAGTGATGGATACATTTTTTTTCTTTGAGGTTTTGTTGAGCAGCAGCAGTTGCACATCGTTTCTGGCGTTTCTGTGGTTTTGGTGCTGCAGGCTAAGTGTCGCTTTAACTACCTTATAAGGACACGATGTTGAAAAGAGGCAAATACAGGAAGTAGAGGCGATCACTTCTCAATTCTCTCTCTCACACTCGGAGGTGAGGTGGAGAGGCTCAGACACGGTGCTGTCATTATGCAATGCATATAAAGGCATGTGTGAGGCAGGCACACACACATAAGCAGCCTTGTACACACCACCTAAGTTTTAGCAGCTATCTTTCTTAGGACATTGCATTGACTTCCATTCACAGCCTCACCGAGACCCAAACCTTAACCAGGACCTCAGAAATTACAATTTGCTTCAGTAGGACCCTGCTTGGTCCCCATGAGGACTACTGGTCCTGACTAGGTCGGTGTTTATACTAGAGAAAGGTCTCAGTGAGTTTAAACAAAAAGGTGTACACACCTGCAGGGTTTGTTTGTTTTCAACCTTTGACCCTTTGGATGACTGACATATAATAAATTTGCTAACTCCTAACACTAACCTAAACCTGGTCTGAACCAAAACCAGGTTTCAGCTGCTTTCACTGCTACACTTCAACTGAAAATTTCTGCAACTGACACTTCAACCCTCTTTCAGTTTTTGCGTCAGCACTTCAACTGATTTTTACGCCACTGCCTACAATTTGACCGACACTTTAACTGCGGTATCATGGTGTGTCTTGTCTGTGGTATGACCGAAAGAAAAATGCATGAATTGAGGATGACGATTTATTAAATACATCCTTGCGTCGTTTTATGAGAACAGGATGGTCAAACAATGATCTGTATTGATAAATGAAATGAGTCAGTAACAAACATGTACAAACATGAACATGCTGTATACAGTGTAGGGCTGCGACTACTATGATCTTCAGTATCAATTAATAATTCAATTAAAATAGCAAGAAAAGAGTCAAAATTTCCCAGAACCCAATCTGATTTTATCATATGTCTTGTTTTGTCCAACTAACAGTACAAAACCCAAAGATGTTCACTTTACTGTGACTTTAACGATTAATCGCTTATCAAAACAGTTGTTAATATTTTTCCTGTCGACCGACTTATCGATGAATCGACCGATTATTTCAGCGCTGATACGGTATGTTGTGTCCCAGAGTCAGCAGGACTCAGTCAGTCAGCAGACACTGTTGAACGAGACACAGTCAAACCAGCCAAACCAGTTAATTGGAATTCGTGGAGACACTGGAGGAAGCACAGCCTGCCCTGCAGCTACAGAGCTACCCCCCAACATGTGCTGCCCACATGCCCTTCGGCCAGGCACGGTGTTTGAACCGACAGGAGAAGTAAAACACAGACGCTTGTGGAAGCGAAGCTCAAGTTTCATTTGAGACGCAGTATTATCTGGGCCTTGGTTCAAGTGACTTTTTTTTTTCTGCTAGGCTGGTAAAACACGCAGTTGTCCACTTGTCGTTTCTAGTTGGCTAATAAAGCGCGTAATCGTCCACTAATTATTTCAAGTAGGTTTAAAAAAAAGTGCAATTGTCGACTGCTTATGCGTAACATTGGTGGAGTGACCCTCTGATGAAAACCGTGGCTGAAAGAAAACAGTCACAGAGACCATATTTTATTAATAAAATAATCAGCGTCTAAGACACTTTACCATCAACCTTTTTGAAGGTGTCTCCTTACTTCCTCTGTGTGTATTCATTGTTTGTAACATTTACATCTCATTCAAAAAGTGAAGAAATGGTCTGGTGAGTCGTTTTTCTGCTGGGTAGTTCAGGAGGCTCTTTATTTGGCTTCTATCTCAGGCCAGATGTGATGATAACTGTCTGTTTCTCTGCCCGTTTCTCCCTCAGGAAGATGAAATCAAGAAGCTGGCTGGTGATAGGAAGGATTTCGGCCAATGCGGCCCCTGCATTGCGGGGGTAAAGTGCAGGATGATCCGAGATAGCATGGATGATGAAACGTTGCACAGCCTGGACTTAAAGACTGCATCAGACAATGAAGGCAACACCTACAATATATGCGTAGGAAAGAGTGAATCAGGTAAGAACACCCTGCCTGAAAGGCATTAATCAGGGCAAACATTCCCCACATGCTCCATGCATTTTAGTGAGAAGACTCTTGATGGACAACTACGACCTGCAAAGCGACAGTGATGAACAGAGTCAGGTTTCTGCAGCTTGTGTGGTCGTACTGTAGAAAAAGATAAACAGTGAGGAAGCTCATTGCTCGCTTGCGCCAGATGACAATAACCATAAGCTGCTAATCAACTCGCTATGTTTGTTTATTCTTTCACATCTTTTGAGATTTGACACATGATGATTTGAACAATGCAAAAAGGTTCAAATGTAGAAACAATTGTTTGGAAAAAAACGAATTAAATATTCCCTCCCAAGAGTGACGACATATTCATAATGAATAAAAAACACGGTTTCTAGTTTATCCAGTTCAGAAAACCACATGTAAGCCTCTATTCGATAGATGGTACTTATTCATTTCTGTATTAGTTTTGTTAACAAATGTCTTCCTGAAGCTCAGTTCGCAGTGTCTGTTCAGAGGAATATCAGTTAATGAAGAGGACATAGCTCAATGCTAATTTTCAATAATCAATTAAGTACTGAAATGTGTCCAGTGCCCAGTTTTTTCCAAATTGAAACTCATAAAACAGCATGGTCTAACCCGCAGAGGGTGTGTTGTATGAGATAGTAACAATAGCAGAAACCCCGGCAAACACGGTAGCACATTAGCTTGTTAGCAGTTGTGCCAGCTTGGATGCCCTCTCACCTGTAAAAGGTCAAAGTTTCAATTCAGACCTGCAGAAGCAATGACCTTGCCATCAGCATCAGCTGGAAGACAGTGCTAATTAGCTAATGGTACCATTGTCAGCATTGTCAGTGTGAGCACATTAGCACGCTGTTAGCTCAAGAGAGGCTAGCACAGCTACGCTCTCAGTCTGGTTCAATTATATTTCACAAAAATAACAAATTTTCCCCTAAAATAAACACTGTCAATAATATTGGACTAAATAAGATTGATGAGGTTAGTAGAACTGGATGTGTCCCTCTATATAATAACTCTGAAATATTTTCAAACTTTGTTTTAAAACAAAGTTGTATCTAAAATATACATTTTACTATAACGTTATGTAGTAGCGCTTGATGCGGAGTAACTTCCTGTCAATGGCGGAAAGTGACTAAAACTGAAGTACTGCTGTTAAAATGCGAATATGAAGTACTTGTACTTTGTACTTTTCTGTTACTAACAAATCAGTGATCTGTATTGTGCGTGTGCTAATATGCAAGATAAGATGGTGGATATTAAACCTACTAAACATCAACGTGTTAGCGTGTTAGCGTGTTAGCTCAAAGCAATACTGAAGTACAGCCTCACAGAGTTGAGAAAGCGTTGACTCTCCTGTGTCTCTGTCTCCCCAGTTCTTATCATCGCTAAGGGCACCAAAGAGGCCAATGGTGGGCAGATCTCCTCGAAGGTGACCACGATAGTTAAGTACCTGCGAGACAAAAAAATGTAAAACCCGATGGCCACTGACCTCTCCTGTTCTCAACAAACAAGGTGGCTGCCACACCCCACCCCGCTGCTCCCTGCCTATCGACTCCAGAAAACGGCCACTGTTCTGAACCTCTGCAGTTTTTTATTATCTTGAACTTCCAGGTGTATTTTTCTTCCATCAGGGAAAAAATAAAGTGTTTAAAGTTTTAATCATTTAGTGAATGAGTGATGAATGTGAACACATTCACATACATGTAGCAGTTGACTGTGTGTTGAAGTGTGTTCACACCTGAGCTGACTGTACACCTGTGGTGATGTTGTTTAAAGCAGTAAGCCAGTGTTATATTTTTTTGTAGTGGAGATAGACCTGCATCCGATCACAGCTCTTTTCACAGGCCTGAAAAATAAAAAGACCAACATGTTTATTAAAACAGTTAGAGGGTTTCTCTCTCTGTGTGTGTGTGTGTGTGTGTGTATTAAAGTATAAGTAAGCAATTCTGGAGAAAGACTGCAAAACAAATGCACCCCTCCATTCAGAAGCTCCACCCCCCACGTTCATGGACACACATCGCCAAGACAACAACACTAAAAACTGGGCTAGTTGACCCAAAGAGAAACACGGTGGAATCCAGAACTTCTTAGACGGCGTGGAAGTGGATCCTCTTTCTCAGCTGAAGCAAAACAAACCTCATAATGTGAAAAGTCATCAAACAAACGTCATGCACACATGCAAACACAACATTCAAAACAACAACCAAGTAAAACCTAGCAAGAGTTAGTTGTTTAGATTATTTTTACAAAACTACGGTGACAGAAGAGAGCACCGTAGGTTAGTAGCTAAGCTAACTAGAAAGGTAGCATTACCTGGTATAGTATTTAAAATAATGCATCGAAACCTAAATAATCCCACTGTGCTAGTGAACACAGTGAGAGAAAGACGAAACGGAGCCAGCTCACCAGCTGCAGACAGCGAAACCCACCACTGTCCTGCTACTATGGCCGACAACCACCACTAATCTGCTACTGCTACTGCTACTTCTACTGGTACTACTACTACTGCTACTGCTACTACTACTACTACTATTGCTGCTGCTGCCAGTACTACTACTACAACTACTGCTACTACTACTACTACTGCTACTACTGCTGCTAGTACTACTACTACTGCTACTGCTACTACTGCTACTGTTACTACTGCTACTACTACTGCTACTGCTACTACAACTGCTGCTGCTACTGCTACTACTACTACTATTATTACTACTGCTACTGCTACTGTTACCGCTACTGCTGCTACTGCTACTGCTAGTACTACTACTACTGCTACTACTACCGCTACTACTACTTCTACTTCTATTTTTTAGGTCTTTGTGGTTATAAAGTCCTTCACACGCTGAAGACAGAGCAAACAAGACAGCAAGAAATGTAACTAACATTATCTAGGTTCTAAGTTGGCAAACTGGCTGCTGTGAAGCTAAACATTCAGAGAAAGACGAAACGGAGCCAGCTCACCAGCTGCAGACAGCGAAACCCACCACTGTCCTGCTACTATGGCCGACAACCACCACTAATCTGCTACTGCTACTGCTACTTCTACTGGTACTACTACTACTGCTACTGCTACTACTACTACTACTATTGCTGCTACTGCTACTGCTACTACTACTATTACTGCTACTACCTGCACCACTGTCCTGCTACTATGGCCGACAACCACCACTAATCTGCTACTGCTACTGCTACTTCTACTGGTACTACTACTACTGCTACTGCTACTACTACTACTACTACTACTGCTACTGCTACTACTAGTGTGTAGTGTGTTTAAAGTTTTAATCATTTAGTGAATGAGTGATGAATGTGAACACATTCACATACATGTAGCAGTTGACTGTGTGTTGAAGTGTGTTCACACCTGAGCTGACTGTACACCTGTGGTGATGTTGTTTAAAGCAGTAAGCCAGTGTTATATTTTTTTGTAGTGGAGATAGACCTGCATCCGATCACAGCTCTTTTCACAGGCCTGAAAAATAAAAAGACCAACATGTTTATTAAAACAGTTAGAGGGTTTCTCTCTCTGTGTGTGTGTGTGTGTGTGTGTGTGTGTGTGTGTGTGTATTAAAGTATAAGTAAGCAATTCTGGAGAAAGACTGCAAAACAAATGCACCCCTCCATTCAGAAGCTCCACCCCCCACGTTCATGGACACACATCGCCAAGACAACAACACTAAAAACTGGGCTAGTTGACCCAAAGAGAAACACGGTGGAATCCAGAACTTCTTAGACGGCGTGGAAGTGGATCCTCTTTCTCAGCTGAAGCAAAACAAACCTCATAATGTGAAAAGTCATCAAACAAACGTCATGCACACATGCAAACACAACATTCAAAACAACAACCAAGTAAAACCTAGCAAGAGTTAGTTGTTTAGATTATTTTTACAAAACTACGGTGACAGAAGAGAGCACCGTAGGTTAGTAGCTAAGCTAACTAGAAAGGTAGCATTACCTGGTATAGTATTTAAAATAATGCATCGAAACCTAAATAATCCCACTGTGCTAGTGAACACAGTGAGAGAAAGACAAACCAGCCAGTTTCACCAGCTGCAGACAGCGAAACCCACCACTGTCCTGCTACTATGGCGACAACCACCACTAATCTGCTACTGCTACTGCTACTTCTACTGGTACTACTACTACTACTACTACTACTACTATTGCTGCTGCTGCCAGTACTACTACTACAACTACTGCTACTACTACTACTACTGCTACTACTGCTGCTGATACTGCTACTACTACTACTGCTACTACTACTACTGTTACTGCTACTACTACTACTGTTACTGCTACTGCTACTGCTACTGCTGCTACTGCTACTACTACTGCTACTACTACTACTACTGCTACTACTGCTACTGTTACTGCTGCTACTGCTACTGCTAGTACTACTACTACTGCTACTACTACCGCTTACTACTACTTCTATTTTTAGGTCTTTGTGGTTATAAAGTCCTTCACACGCTGAAGACAGAGCAAACAAGACAGCAAGAAATGTAACTAACATTATCTAGGTTCTAAGTTGGCAAACTGGCTGCTGTGAAGCTAAACATTCAGAGAAAGACGAAACGGAGCCAGCTCACCAGCTGCAGACAGCGAAACCCACCACTGTCCTGCTACTATGGCCGACAACCACCACTAATCTGCTACTGCTACTGCTACTTCTACTGGTACTACTACTACTGCTACTGCTACTACTACTACTACTATTGCTGCTACTGCTACTGCTACTGCTATTACTGCTACTACACTGCACTGTCCTGCTACTATGGCCGACAACCACCACTAATCTGCTACTGCTACTGCTACTTCTACTGGTACTACTACTACTGCTACTGCTACTACTACTACTACTACTACTGCTACTGCTACTACTAGTGTGTAGTGTGTTTAAAGTTTTAATCATTTAGTGAATGAGTGATGAATGTGAACACATTCACATACATGTAGCAGTTGACTGTGTGTTGAAGTGTGTTCACACCTGAGCTGACTGTACACCTGTGGTGATGTTGTTTAAAGCAGTAAGACAGTGTTATATTTTTTGTAGTGGAGATAGACCTGCATCCGATCACAGCTCTTTTCACAGGCCTGAAAAATAAAAGACCAACATGTTTATTAAAACAGTTAGAGGGTTTCTCTCTCTGTGTGTGTGTGTGTGTGTGTGTGTGTGTGTGTATTAAAGTATAAGTAAGCAATTCTGGAGAAAGACTGCAAAACAAATGCACCCCTCCATTCAGAAGCTCCACCCCCCACGTTCATGGACACACATCGCCAAGACAACAACACTAAAAACTGGGCTAGTTGACCCAAAGAGAAACACGGTGGAATCCAGAACTTCTTAGACGGCGTGGAAGTGGATCCTCTTTCTCAGCTGAAGCAAAACAAACCTCATAATGTGAAAAGTCATCAAACAAACGTCATGCACACATGCAAACACAACATTCAAAACAACAACCAAGTAAAACCTAGCAAGAGTTAGTTGTTTAGATTATTTTTACAAAACTACGGTGACAGAAGAGAGCACCGTAGGTTAGTAGCTTAACTAACTAGAAAGGTAGCATTACCTGGTATAGTATTTAAAATAATGCATCGAAACCTAAATAATCCCACTGTGCTAGTGAACACAGTGAGAGAAAGACGAAACGGAGCCAGCTCACCAGCTGCAGACAGCGAAACCCACCACTGTCCTGCTACTATGGCCGACAACCACCACTAATCTGCTACTGCTACTGCTACTTCTACTGGTACTACTACTACTGCTACTGCTACTACTACTACTATTGCTGCTGCCAGTACTACTACTACAACTACTGCTACTACTACTACTACTGCTGCTACTACTATTACTACTACTGCTACTACTGCTACTGTTACTGTTACTACTACTGTTACTACTGCTAATTTAACTACTACTAATAATACTACTACTACTGCTACTACTACTACTGCTAATGCTACTGTTACTATTTACTGCTGCTACTGCTACTGCTAGTACTACTACTACTGCTACTACTACCGCTACTACTACTTCTACTTCTATTTTTTAGGTCTTTGTGGTTATAAAGTCCTTCACACGCTGAAGACAGAGCAAACAAGACAGCAAGAAATGTAACTAACATTATCTAGGTTCTAAGTTGGCAAACTGGCTGCTGTGAAGCTAAACATTCAGAGAAAGGCAAACGGAGCCAGCTCACCAGCTGCAGACAGCGAAAACCCACCACTGTCCTGCTACTATGGCCGACAACCACCACTAATCTGCTACTGCTACTTCTACTGGTACTACTACTACTGCTACTGCTACTACTACTACTATTGCTGCTACTGCTACTGCTACTGCTACTACTATTACTGCTACTACCTGCACCACTGTCCTGCTACTATGGCCGACAACCACCACTAATCTGCTACTGCTACTGCTACTTCTACTGGTACTACTACTACTGCTACTGCTACTACTACTACTACTACTGCTACTGCTACTACTAGTGTGTAGTGTGTTTAAAGTTTTAATCATTTAGTGAATGAGTGATGAATGTGAACACATTCACATACATGTAGCAGTTGACTGTGTGTTGAAGTGTGTTCACACCTGAGCTGACTGTACACCTGTGGTGATGTTGTTTAAAGCAGTAAGCCAGTGTTATATTTTTTTGTAGTGGAGATAGACCTGCATCCGATCACAGCTCTTTTCACAGGCCTGAAAAATAAAAAGACCAACATGTTTATTAAAACAGTTAGAGGGTTTCTCTCTCTGTGTGTGTGTGTGTGTGTGTGTGTGTGTGTGTGTGTGTATTAAAGTATAAGTAAGCAATTCTGGAGAAAGACTGCAAAACAAATGCACCCCTCCATTCAGAAGCTCCACCCCCCACGTTCATGGACACACATCGCCAAGACAACAACACTAAAAACTGGGCTAGTTGACCCAAAGAGAAACACGGTGGAATCCAGAACTTCTTAGACGGCGTGGAAGTGGATCCTCTTTCTCAGCTGAAGCAAAACAAACCTCATAATGTGAAAAGTCATCAAACAAACGTCATGCACACATGCAAACACAACATTCAAAACAACAACCAAGTAAAACCTAGCAAGAGTTAGTTGTTTAGATTATTTTTACAAAACTACGGTGACAGAAGAGAGCACCGTAGGTTAGTAGCTAAGCTAACTAGAAAGGTAGCATTACCTGGTATAGTATTTAAAATAATGCATCGAAACCTAAATAATCCCACTGTGCTAGTGAACACAGTGAGAGAAAGACGAAACGGAGCCAGCTCACCAGCTGCAGACAGCGAAACCCACCACTGTCCTGCTACTATGGCCGACAACCACCACTAATCTGCTACTGCTACTTCTACTGGTACTACTACTACTGCTACTGCTACTACTACTACTATTGCTGCTGCTGCCAGTACTACTACTACAACTACTGCTACTACTACTACTACTGCTACTACTGCTGCTAGTACTACTACTACTGCTACTGCTACTACTGCTACTGTTACTGCTACTACTACTACTGCTACTGTTACTGCTACTACAACTGCTACTGCTGCTACTGCTACTACTACTGCTACTACTACTACTACTGCTACTGCTACTGCTACTGTTACCGCTACTGCTGCTACTGCTACTGCTAGTACTACTACTACTGCTACTACTACCGCTACTACTACTTCTACTTCTATTTTTTAGGTCTTTGTGGTTATAAAGTCCTTCACACGCTGAAGACAGAGCAAACAAGACAGCAAGAAATGTAACTAACATTATCTAGGTTCTAAGTTGGCAAACTGGCTGCTGTGAAGCTAAACATTCAGAGAAAGACGAAACGGAGCCAGCTCACCAGCTGCAGACAGCGAAACCCACCACTGTCCTGCTACTATGGCCGACAACCACCACTAATCTGCTACTGCTACTGCTACTTCTACTGGTACTACTACTACTGCTACTGCTACTACTACTACTACTATTGCTGCTACTGCTACTGCTACTGCTACTACTATTACTGCTACTACCTGCACCACTGTCCTGCTACTATGGCCGACAACCACCACTAATCTGCTACTGCTACTGCTACTTCTACTGGTACTACTACTACTGCTACTGCTACTACTACTACTACTACTACTGCTACTGCTACTACTAGTGTGTAGTGTGTTTAAAGTTTTAATCATTTAGTGAATGAGTGATGAATGTGAACACATTCACATACATGTAGCAGTTGACTGTGTGTTGAAGTGTGTTCACACCTGAGCTGACTGTACACCTGTGGTGATGTTGTTTAAAGCAGTAAGCCAGTGTTATATTTTTTTGTAGTGGAGATAGACCTGCATCCGATCACAGCTCTTTTCACAGGCCTG
>NW_024401400.1:0-2000 GCF_016859285.1 Xiphias gladius
ATTGCTTTTGTGTTGTACTGTGTTGTCTCGCAGTGTTAGGGTTGTTTGTTTGCCTCCGCCTCGGTTTGAAGTTGTCATTCTGATAAACCACATTTCCTCTGCCTGTTGACATGTGTTCATGATAAAGAATTCCTTTTTAACCAGGTAGCAACCTCCGTAAAGACCTTTGGAATTTCTCAGCTCTTTGGGGTACCTGAAACTCTCTAAATAACCACTGGAACCTCTTTGATGATTTCGGAAATATTTTAAAGAATCCTCCAAACATTTGAAAACCCTAAAATCCACAAAGAATGCTCTGAATCCTGCTTATGAATTTCCTAGAATGTCCCTTGGAACTCATGCAACATCTGGTCAGAGATCCAGAATATTGTTTATGACCACAGGAACTTCCTCAGAGACTCTCGGAACCTCTTTTAGGACTTGCCGAATCTATATGACCACCGGGACCTCCTCAAGCACTTCTGAAAGCCCTTTAATCACATCTGAACTCCTCAGTGACTCCTGGAAACCCTCTCAGTCCCCAAAGACTCATGGCACCTCCTCAAAGACCCTTGCAGACCCCTGAATCCTCCTGACGAGTCCCTTAAACTCTCCAAATAAAAACTGGAACATCTTCAAGGATCTCTGGAACATCGTCAAACAGCCCCCAGAGCCTTTGTCTTGTCAAGGAAATATCCCGACTCCTCTGAAACCTGCGTAGTAATACTTACAACCTCATCGTGAACCCAAGTAACATCTATTGGGCCCCCCTTTCAAGACTCTCTCAAAGACCCTTGGAACTACTTGACGGACTCACTGAATATCCAAGACGGTCCCTCCCCAGGAAAACGACAACAACTTAAATGGCTGTTTGCTAAGTCAAGAAAAAGAAGTTGTGTTTACATTATTCTAACAAGCAATCTCTTGTGTTCATGCAAATAGTTTATGGGATGGATTACTACGAAGACAACCATCCAGTATGTCAAACCACATCAGAGCAGTGATATTTTTGAAGTTCTTATGGATTGTTTGAGGATTTAGGCATGAGGATTTGTGGAAATATCCTCATCACAAAACCCAGAAAATGTCCACAAGAAAGTTGACAAAACCCCTCTGTGGTCTCTTCAAAACCCCTTGGCGCTGTATCGTGAAACTTTGATCCGCGACCACTAACCTCCTCCAAAACCCCGCAGACCTCAGGGAGCGCTTTTCTTTATCTGTCAAGATGTCTGAATATTACATCAGCAACCCCGAAACACAACAGGCACCATTCGTCTGTCTTATTTCATTCTAACGTCAAATGCACTAAGCCAGTGGGGGATGACGAGAGGAGGTTTGGAGGACAAAAAGAAGAGAAGAGAAGGAAGAGGAGAGGTGAAAAGCACTTTTCTCTCCATCCACTAAGAGGGAGTGGTGCACCGCTGAAAGCAACAGGCTGCAGCTCTGATCCGTCAGACTCCGTCCGTTCATGTCTGCGTGTGTGCACGGCAGCCGTCCGCGTGCACGGACGCGCACGCACGCACCTCCTCCTCCTCCTGCATTTCCGTAATCTGGCCGAGCAGGAGCGTGCGTAGGGATGAAGAGACGGACGATTCTTTCCACAGAGGAGAAAGGAGGAGAAGCAGCGCGCGGCGCACACGGACCTGATCGGAAGGACAGAGTCGAGTAGAGCCGAAGAGAGACGGTCACCGTGCCCCGGAGCTGCAGGTTGCCGTCTGCCAAACGCGGGTTGAAGTGGACTCAGACATTTAGCCCGGGACGGGACTCTACTGGAAGTCTTCTCTTCGGTCCGCAGAGCGGAGACATGAACCCGTCCAGCTCTCTGACAGCTGCTGCTGGAAGGACCGGATGATGAAGATGAGGATGATGACAAGGCTGCTTCCCCCTCTCCACGCGCTCCACCAGAGACCACAGCCGGTCTAAGATGCCACCGGGCCCCGGCGCTCGGCACGCGGCTCGGATCAGGAGTAACCCGGGATAACTAAACACAAACACACGACAAAAAGCAGAACTCCGACAGC
>NW_024401401.1:0-3000 GCF_016859285.1 Xiphias gladius
GCTACTGTTACTACTACTACTGCTGCTACTGCTACTACTGTTACTACTACTACTGTTACTACTGCTACTACTATTACTACTACTGTTACTACTGCTACTGTTACTACTACTACTGCTACTACTGCTACTGCTACTACTGTTACTACTACTACTACTACCACTACTGCTACTGCTACTACTGCTACTGCTACTACTGTTACTGTTACTACTACTGTTACTACTACTACTAATACTACTACTGCTACTACTGCTACTAATACTACTACTGCTACTGTTACTACTACTACTGTTACTACTGCTACTACTATTACTACTACTGCTACTGCTACTGCTACTACTGTTACCACTACTACTACTACTGCTGCTACTGCTACCACCACTACTCACTGCTACTGCTGCTACTGCCACTGTTGCTACTACTGCTGTTACTACCACCACCAATTGTTACCACCACCACCACTGCTGCTGTTACCACTGCCACTGCTACCACTGCCACCGTTACCACTGCTGCCACTGCCACCACTACTGCCACTGCTACTGTTACTACTGCTACTGAAACAACTGCTATCACTACTGCTGCTTACCACTGCTACTGCCACTACTGCTGTTGCTAACACTACTACTGCTACTACTGCTACTACTGCTACTAATACTACTACTGCTACTGCTATTAATGCTACTACTAGTACTGTTACTACTGCTACTACTATTACTACTACTGCTACTGCTACTACTGTTACTACTACTACTGCTACTGCTACTGCTACTACTGTTACTACTACTGTTACTACTACTACTATTACTGCTACTGTTACTACTACTACTGTTACTACTGCTACTACTATTACTACTGCTACTACTGCCACTACTGCTACTGCTACTACTGCTACTACTGCTAACACACCTGCTACTACTACTACTACTGCTTACTACATTACTACTGTTACTGTTACTGCTGCTACTACTGCTACTGTTACTACTGCTGCTACTATTGCTACTACTGCTACTGCTACTACTCCACTGCTACTGCTACTGCTGCTGCTGCTGCTACTACTGCTGCTGTTGCTACTACTAATACTACTACTGCTACTGCTGCTACTACTGCTGTTGCTACTGCTACCACTGCTACTGTTACTACTGCTGCTGTTACTGCTGCTGCTGCTACTGCGTTACCACTACTGCTGCTACTACTACTGCTACTACTGCTACTACTGCTACTAATACTACTACTGCTGCTGCTACTATGTTACTGCTACCACTGTTACTACTGCTACTACTGTTACTACTACTGTTACCACTGCTACTACTTTACTACTACTGTTACTACTGCTACTGTTGCCACTACCACTGCTACTACTGCTACTATTACTACTGTTGCTACTACTTTACTGGTACTGCTACTACTCTCTGCTAACACTGCTGCTGCTGTTACTACTGCTACTACTATTGCTACTGCTGCGTTACTGCTAATGCTACTGCTGCTGCTGTTACTACTGCTGCTGTTGCTACTACTAATGCTGATGAAACCTTGCCGCTAACTGGACTTCAGGTCTTTGACTTGAAACGATGAGGTGAATGAATGAACTGCTGTTAGTTCGCTCAGCTCATTGAATGAAACGTTTAACAGACTTCCCGGCATGCACTGTTTGGGAGATAACCTGTCCAGAGACTCTAATGTTTTTGTCTGAAGAAAGAGATGAAGGTTGGTAGTGAATTAAGTCCCTGTCCTAACTAACGGTTTAACCCGAGTCAGCAGAGGAACTTCGCTTTCTAAGCTGAACCAACTTAAAGTGATTTACAGTGAGGACTTTGTCCAGTTTCCTGCTTGGATTCACAGCAGTTTGTCCGTGTTCACTTCATAATTTTAATCATAAACCGTGATATATAACAATGTCCCCGGGGTGATAAAGTTGAAAAACATAAAGTTGGGGTCCAGGGTGTGAGGGCTCTGCAGCAGTGGTGGAGGAAGAGTTCGGATCCTCTGCTTCAGTGAAATACTCCACTACAAGTACAGCTAGAAACCACAAACGCTGTGTCCAAACCCCCCCGCGTGGCTCGGCTTTGGTGCAGAAAATGGAGAAACGCCTCAGGGATGAAGCAGCGATCTGTTTTTGAACCCTCACTTGAGAACCTTTTGTTGTTTGGATCAGTGGCAGGAGCCCCACGCCACTCCAACTCAGTGCATCTACAGTCGGGTCCATTAGTGCAGTCGGCTGAGGCCAAACCATCAGAGGGTCGTCTCCGCCCAGTTTGGCCGAGCGGCTCGTTGACTTCGTCGGACGCTGGTGTGTGGAGGCAGCCGTCCGCTGGATCAGTGCGGAGTGAGACGTTTCAACCGTCTGCTTTTATGCATCTCTTTGAATTTGTGCATAAAACGCCTGAGTGGAAACATTGGAAATTTAGTATAAAAGTTGTTATCTGGATAAAAAGTGTTTATACAAAACTCTACGGAATATTATAAATATTTAGAGAAAGCCTCGGATGCAGCTTCTGTTTTCTTATCACAGAGCTGCTCTACTGTTAAACTGATTTAAACTGCTCTACTAAAATTAACATAAACAAATATTGGATTGGTTCGGTCTGCAGATAATCAGTATTAAAAGACACCTACTGAGCAGACTGTCATGAAATCTGCCATAAACATTATTGGAGTCCTACAATGTCCACGTGTACAGAGGAAATATCAAGAACCGACAGGAGAACGCTTCAGACAGAGAGCTCATTGGTGCTCAGTCAAAGTCAGTTTGAGTGTGGCAGCCTGCTTTTACACAGCAGCGAAAGAAAGAAATATCAGAGGAAACTCTCATTTTAACGCACAGCGACATAAAATTGAGGCCGACAGACACGTACACTTTATATTACACTGCTCAGACTTCATCGTGTGGATCCAAACAAAACTGGGATGAACTGAAAACTCTACCGAGGCCGATTTCGTGAATGTGCCCCCTCAGCGACGTGACTCGGTTTGGGCACCTTTGTTGCTCTCTTCATGTCGAGGCG